>NW_027116732.1:145852-146105 GCF_000696795.3 Halyomorpha halys | reverse complement strand
TATGTATATTTGTATTAGTTATAGTACAATACTCATTTATATATGTATATTTGTATTAGTTATAGTACAATACTCATTTATATATGTATATTTGTAATAATTATTAGACAATACTCATTTATATATGTATATTTGTATTAGTTATAGTACAATACTCATTTATATATGTATATTTCTATTAATTATAATACAATACTCATTTACTACTATGTATCGAGGAATTAGCCATGATTTCAACAATATGTCGTTTATT
>NW_027116732.1:130521-142562 GCF_000696795.3 Halyomorpha halys | reverse complement strand
TACAATACTCATTTATATATGTATATTTGTATTAATTATAATACAATACTCATACATTACATTGCTAAGCTGACAGTAAGTAGGCCTGTTAGCCTTAAACTCCGGCGGATAACTAACCTGATAAGCGGCAATTATACTCTGCGAGGAAGGTTAGGAACTGTCCGAGTAAATTGAGCAGTTCACAGATATCGCAGACTCAAGCTGACCTTAGCTCTGGGACTCCAGCACATTCCAGCGTTAATTTACAGCCTCCCTACTTCGCTTCGTGACGGCTAGTTTTCACCTGAGCAGTTCCCGATAGTCATGGAATATTAGTCTGCTAGTCAGGAGAGTTTAATCGTTAAAGGTTATTTTATAACAGAAATTTTTTCTGCAGATTAAAATCGGAAAATTTGAACTCTAATTAGAGATTTCTCAATTGTTTTTGAACTTTAGACATCATATCATATTTTACCAGAGAAAAAAACAACAAAATTTGCAGATTACAGTGGTAAAAAGAAATATATATTTACCAAAACCCCAAAATTTAAACTCAAACTAGAAATTTATCATTGGAGAAGAAGACCCCCCGACAAACTTCTCCAATCATTAATCTACGGTCTACACCTCATTAGAATTTTATCAATTTTTTTTTAACTTTAGACATGACTGATCTACATGACAATAATAAGGCCCATCTGGATATACGGAGTTGAGCTTTGGGGCTCCACTAAACCTTCGAATTCCTCTCGTATCCAATCTTTACAATCCAAAATCCTTCGAAAAATCCTCAATGATCCTTATTTTGTTACTAATAAAACCATCCATAAAGACCTAAATGTTCCTTATGTAACCGATCTAGCCCAAATCCAAATACACTAGTTTCTAACCTTGCTTCCTCTTCCATTCCTGGCAATCCTCCGAGGCACCTGAAAAGAAGATGGCCTCGTGACCTTCTATTATAAACTGTTTTTAGAGTTCTACTACTGGGTAGTTTCTCTACATCCTTTATCATAACATTATGTCATTATGATCAAATTTACTGGTTGTATTTTTTATACAGTTGTAAATATCAATAAATAAATAAAAAAAAAAAACTTTAGACATCATTTCATATTTTATAATTGAAAAAATAATATCTCTTTGCATATTAGAATGGTAAAAAAAAAGATTAACCAAAATCCCTAAATTTAAACTCAAATTAGAGATTTATCAATTTTTTTTAACTTTAGACATCATTTCATATTTTATAATAGAAAAAATAATTTCTCTTTGCATATTAGAATGCAAAAAAAAAAAAAAGATTAACCCGAATCCCTAGAATTTTAACTCTAATTAGTGATTTCTCAATTGTTTTTGAACTTTAGAGATCATATCATATTTTATAACAGTAAAAAAAATATATATATATATTTTTTTCTTCCTAGATTACAATGGTAAAGAAAATAGAAATTGATTAATCAACATCCCTAAATTTAAACTCTAATTAGAGATTCCTTAATCGTTTTTGAACTTAAGAGATAATATATTTTATAACATTAAAAAAAAATTTCTTTAGAAATTAAAATGGTATTAAAAAAAAAATGATTTACCAATTTTAAAACTTATTTTATTTGTGACAAAGTAGGGAGCATTTAGCATTTTACGAAGGATTTTGAATTGTAAGGATTGAATACGAGAGGAATTCGAAGGTTTTGTGGATCCCCAAAGCTCAAAGCCGTATGTCAGGATAGGCCTTATAACCGTCATGTAGATCAGTCTTTCGTAATTGATTGGAAGTTTGGACCGTTTGTCTAGTAAGTGCTGTAACAGTCGAAATCGACGTTCAGTTTCCTTTCTTTTCAGTCTTCTGTGAGGATTCCAGGTTAGTCGTTTGTCCAGATATAGTCGAAGGTAACGGATCTGTTCTACAAGGGTAAGGGGAACATTATTGAAGTATATTGTAGGGCAGTCAGTAGGTTTAGAGTAAAGGTAATTTGATGGGATTTGTTGAAATTTATTTTAATCCTCCAATTACGACACCATTCTTCGGGGGCTGTGATATTGGATTGAAGAGTTTGGGATGCATTTAAAGGATTATTATTAACAGCGAGAACACATGTGACATCGGTATACGTGGTGAGAATAGTAATTAGGATTGGTTGGGATGTCTGCTGTATAGATTCTGTAAAGGATGTGACCGAGGATACTACCCTGAGGAACACCAACGGACTGAAAGAAGAGGAGTGAATAGGAACCATTGTGGTTTACTTTAAATAATCTGTCAGCGAGGAAGGAACGGATAATGAGAAAGTATGTAGGAGGTAGGAATTTACGGAGTTTGTAGAGCAGTCCCGGGAAAATTTTGTTTAAATATATATAGATATAGCATATAGATAAAAAATGTTGATAAGAATAATTTATTTGTTACAATTTTAGAATACGATAGTATTTGAGTGTGGGATAATATCCCGAAACGTTGTACAAGTACTGAATATAGAATAGAAAATGCAGTTAGCATCTTCCCCTTTACACGGCACAACCCCTGATGAAGACCTGAAACTCAGGTCGAAACGTCGGCATAAAATAAATAAATATGGCTTTGTTTATTTATGTTGTTCTTTGCTGACCGCACCCCCCGACAAACTTCTTCAAGAATGAATATAGAATAGTTTTTATTCTAATTGGAAGTTTTCATCTCCTCAACAATTTTCAAAAAAAATAATATAAATATAAATCAATTTTCTAAAATGAAAATTCTGAATGTGTCTGGATGGACCATTTGATTTGTGACAAAATAAGGATATTTAAGGATTTTGGATTGTAAAGATTGGATACGAGAGGAATTTGATGGGGTAGTGGAGCAACAAAGAATAAATATAAATAAAAAAATATTAAAATAAAGCAATGTAGAATATTTCTTATAAATTATAAAATATACTATTCCTCCTTCGCTTAGATATTATGCGGACGTATCCACTAAATTAGCGAACCAAAATGAATTATTAACAAAGTGGGGGCGAGCCTTTTGTCTGAGGTCTTTAAACCCTAATGAATGGGTCTTAACGCCCTCGCTAGCTCATGGCTTGGAGATAATAGGTGCAGATTAAATTGTGCATTTTAATAATCCAATTATGGAAAGCATGTCTTCATTTCCAATATAGATGTTTCCATTATCTATTATTTTTTCGTATTTCTTAGCTCGTCAAATGTTGTTGTTCACGTATTGTGAAAGTATTGAAAAAAATTGAGAACAAAAACAGTCTCTCACCTATCTAAGACACCTATCGCCTGAATGTAATTTTTAATGAGGTGTAGATAGTTGACCGTAGATTACTGATTGGAGAAGATGATCTGGGGTGCGGTCAGCAAAGAAACAACATAAATAAGCAAAAAAATATCTATTTATGCCGACGTTTCGACCTGATTTTCAGTTCTTCATCAGGGCTATAAAAACAAAAAGACAACAACCATCATTTTGAGAGATAGAAGTTTATTAATAACTACGGTTAAAGACAGTAGTCAATTGATTACATTATTATTTATATGCATATAAATGTGAGTAATAAATAAATGATACAATGGGAAGAATCTATAAAGAATTAGTTATTAATTAATCAATATTGCAAAAGAAAAGAACAGGGTATAAGAAGAAATAAATGGAGAAAGGGGGATGAAGAAAGTAAGAAATGCGAGAGTAAGGTTATAGGAAAAGAATCCAGACTACATTAATATAAATTGCAGGAAAAGCCGCTAGAGTGCAGTTCGGCAAAAGACGTTACATAAATAGAAATCTAAATGTTAAAAGACCATAGAGATAAAATAATCAATGTGAGAGTAAAAAAAGAAAAAAGAAAATCCTTTCATTTATATGTCTATAAATAATAATGTAATTAATCTACTACTGAGTTTTCCATTGTTATTAATCAACTTTTTTACTCTAAATTATGGTTGTTTTCTTTTGGTTTTTATAGCTCTGATGAAGACTTGAAAATCAGGTCGAAACGTCGGCATAAATAAATATTTTTTGTTTATGTTGTTTCTTTGCTGACCAAATCCCCGATCATCTTCTCCAATCAAAATGTAATTTTTCATTCTCATCTTTATCATCACTTCGCTTTAAATCTACAATTTTCTGACGTTTCGTTTTAATAGTTATTTCTCATTAGTTATTTTGTAATTAACTCTATAAGTCTTTAGTTTCTTTTTTTCTTTTCCTTTATTTATTTTATATAAGTTGTCTTTCATAATTATATTTATATGCCAGTAACTATTTTCGCTTGGTTTAATGTATTTTTTGAATTTGTAGGCCCGCTCTCTGACGAGTGATTTTGTCCACACCCTCTCTTGACGGCAACTCCTCCTGAGTCAGTAAGTTTTTCTGTATATTTCAAATTTTTCTTCCTTCTTCCCACCCCCACACATTTCTTCTCTCTAGTACCTTCCTTATTTACTTTTACGGACACTATATTTATTTTAGCTTTTTACTTTTTATTCTTCTGTATTACTGTGCATTTTGTTACCTAGTTTAGCATATACTCCGTTTTCTTTCTTGCCTATTGGAATCATATATATTATTTTATTTCACCCATTTCACTTATATGATTGACTTATATTTCACACATGTTAATTTAAATTGTCTTCACAATATATATATTTTTAATCATTACTTACATATTTTCTTATGATAATTTCAATTACTCAATTACCGCACCTTACATTAAGTTTATTTCTTCATTTACATGAGCACTGTCTGATTTTTAATAACTTTTTTTTATTATTTGTTTTGTATAAATCTTACCTCTATCTCTATAATATTATATTTTATCTTCTAATAATATCAACTACTATATAATTAATTTATTATTATGTATAATTCCAAGTTTGTTAGTTACTCTGAATTAAAGTTATTATCTCGATTGGTTTTTCAGCCTTCATGAAGGCCTGAAATTCAGGTCAAAACGTCGGCACACATGAATACTTTTTACTTGTTTGTTTGTCTTTACTGACCGGACCCTCAACCATCTTCACCATAAAAATAAAATGCTAAGACCCATAGTTTTGGAAGATTGCAAAACAAAACCTCAAGTTTCTTAAGTATGATTAATTAACTCACAATGTATAGTTAGGGTAATAAAAATTGGCAGCTGTTGAAGAATGCTATAAACAAATATTTTTTCATTCAGAGCTCTATATCTTTAAAACTACCACTAACAATAATAAACCTATGAGAAAATCATTTAAAGTAGAGTAAATTGGCTACAATATCAGCCCTAATAGAGCTATTTACGTCCAATAGTTCCCGAGATATAACGTTTTTAAGAAGCTACATTTCATAAAAAATGCACTGAAAATCAGAATTTCATTGTTATTATTCAATATTATGAAAAATATTACTCCTATGAAGATAAACTTTAGAAACTACTTTATAATACATTAAGCTAGCTTTAATGTGAGTGTTATTAGACAACTATAGGTCGAATGGTTAATTGGATATAGGCTTCTTAAAATAAATTCCACTACTGATTTTTTATGAAATGTTGCTTTTTTAAAAAATAAAAATCTTTGTAAATATTAAATATAAAAAGGTCTATTAGGGCTCATATTTCAGCAAATTTATTTTCCTTTAAATAATATTCTTTTTAGATTTTCTAGTGTTGGTAGTTTTTACGATATAGAGCTCCGAATGAAAAATTAATTTTCTTTAAGGTTTTGAAACAGTCGCCATTTTTTATTCTCCCTACCTATACTTGGCAGACCCCATAATTTTGACAAGTAATTATACATGGTTTTCATCAAAGTAATAAAAAATTGGGGTGAGATATCTATATTTTTTTCTCCTCGGATATTGTACTATCTGTTCCAACATCACTTCTGACTGCGCATGCTCCGAATAGTCAGAAGAGGTTGTTGGAACAGACCTGATAAATATCTTTATACACTTACCACAGACATTATGTATAATACGTATACAACTTTTGCTATAAATTAAATTAAATTATAGCACTCCTGTTTATTTTTCCTTAATTTTATTTTTGTGCCGTTTATTAGATATTAGAATTGACATGCGCCGCTTGCAACCTTATTTTAGTTTATTTTGTTTTCCTTTCCTATTGAAGTTTTTGTTTCCCAATCCATGATTTTGGGCGCATAAAATTTAAATCTATGTCCTGTTTTTTTTTTTTTTAATATGTTGTGAGTGCAGTTTGGTCAGGTTTGTTAGGCTTATAGAGGTACAAACAAATGATAATTTTGTTTTCCTTTCCAGTTTATATATGGCACTGTACGTGCAAGGTATTGAAATAAAATTATGGAGAAGATGGTCAGGGTTGCAGTCAAAATAGAAACAGAAGTAGTTAACAGCTATTTATTTTCCTACGTTTCGCCCTACTTTGTAGAGCTTCATCAGGACTGTTCAGGTGGATAGATTTTGTGACTGTGACAGATGCATGCTTCCAATTTTATGTGTCACTTAAGCTATCAACTTGAACAGCCCTGAAGAAGCTCTACAAAGTGGGACGAAACGTCGGAAAATAAATAGTTGTTAACTATTTTTGTTTCTCTTTTGATCGCAACCTTGCCATCTTCTCCATAATTTTAGGTAATATTTATAATTCGCCGGTTGTACACGTAAGATAGGAGCCATTCTAGTGTAGATTGGTGATCTTGATTGTTTTTGTAGTTGCGCCATTGTGATTATAAACAGTCGGTATTTCCAACAGCCGTGTACTTTTGGACTCACGCTGCCTGTTTCTTTTCATACTCAGATTGAAGATAAGATTGATGATAACATTTTAGATAACGGCAACCAATTTGCTCCTCATTCATAGCGGTTGAGCAAGGCGCAGATACTAACTGCTTTTCCCCGCTTTCAAAGGCTCTCTGCTGCGTTTCGTGAACGGCGGTGCTTCGATTTAATTATCGCCGACTGAGCCGAGACAGGATCGTGATGGCTGAGGAGCGTAATCCTCCTTTAGAAGAAGAACAAAAGAGGCCGTTGGCAAATCCTGGGAGTCGTGACACCACCTGCGATCCTCCGATCCCCCTTTGAGGGAGGCTTCGAAGGTAATTAGGACCTGCGCTTCGCCTCTAATGGTCCGGCAACAAAAAGAGACCTGAGATACGGATCGAATATCGAATCAGTTTGATGGACGTTGATCTGTCGAAAGCTAATCCTTAACTAGGATGAGTGGCCTCTATCACATACTCCTTATCGATGCTCATAGGTTATAAATTCCTCTATAAGAAATTAACTCTCTGTGTGCGTTGAGGTGTCACTTTAGCAACCTAGTAACTGCAGCGGCACCGGTTAGAATTTTATCTCGTGGTTCAAGAAATGAAAACTTGACCTTCCCACACTGGTTAGAATATAGTAGGGACTTTTAGGATAACTATCCGAACGTCAGAAATGGTTAGAGAGTGGTAAACAAATAAAAATAAATAGCAGCATAAGTTTGTGTATGTATATTGATAATTATTTTCTTGATTGTTAATAATATGTATTTTTTTAGATCTTGAAAATAAGTCAATCACTCTATTGTGGTGAAGTTCCGCAACTCAAGTCATGCCCAACAATGATAAAATAGTTTTTTAGAACATCAATTTCTTTAAGTAATTATTAAAAAACAAAAAGGTACAGAGTATAATTTAGTAGTAATGACTGTAACATTACTTATGATTGTCTATTAGAGTTTGTTTTACATTGCTGTGACATAACTACCTCACAGTACAGGGGTGAAATGGAGGAATATAAATATGGCTTTGTTTTGGTTTTTCCAACACCTAACCGGTCTATAGAACAGTTAGTCAGTCATTTATTAATGGTACCTATTTTGTCTATTAATATACAGTGTTCTTAAATTTGTCTTATGTGTTTTTGAGGCTGAAGTAATAAGAATTTAAATTTTGTATTTCTGATAATCCGATTCTTATATTTTTCTATTGTAGTAAAATATCAATAATAAACAGCTAGAAATTGTTTAACTAGAGATAATATATTAAGGAAATAATCTTATATTAATGAATAAAATTAATTTATAATTTTATGTCATAAAACCTGTACCGCTAGAAGAAATGAGGGGTCAGGGATTCAGTACTTTGTTAGAATGTACTACGATTCTTGAACAATGGTTATAAAGGAGTTGTTTTTTTAACCTATGTTCTGCAATTTTTAGTACAATAAGAATAAAAATGAAACTCTGTTTCATTAACAATGGTTGTACAAGAAGGTCATTTGTTCATCACGCTCAACCGTGTGATCTTCATGTTTTTCCTCAATAAATGTTACCTCATTTATTAATGATACGTATTTTGTCTAATTATATACAGTGTTCTTAAATTTGTCTTATGTGTTTTTGAGGTTGAAGTAACAAGAATTTAAATTTTGTATTTCTGATAATCCGATTCTTATATTTTTCTATTGTAGTCATTTTTTTTAGATTTCGATTGAAGTTGTTGTTGTTGATTGTTGCTTAAAGGGGTAAAACTCTCTGGCCATCAACGCCTATGGCATGATAAAAGTAAAATAAAAAATAAAAATCAGAGGAGTTATAATTTATAAAGAAGGCGATGTGCTTTTAAAAATTTAAATACTAATGTAATTTTAGCTTCCTCATCTGTGAGATCTTCTGATAAATTTGGGGTCAGTCCTTTCCTGTTCATTGTTGGCAAATAGTGAGTACATTCTACAAAAATATGTCTAATCGTGAGAATGGACTGACAATATTCTCACGTTGGAGGTGGCAGTTTTGTGTTTAGGTGAGAGTGCGTGCGAAGAGTATGACTTACTCTCAAGCGGGTTAGAGCAACTTCCTCCCTACGGCTGTTACGGTAGGATGTTGACAATGGTTTTACAGATCGTTTTATTTCTTTTAATTTATTCGGATTCAAGTTATTTCTTTGCTGATCCATGATTTTAGGTATATCAAATTTAAATCTATGTCCTATTTTTCTAAAATATGTGGTGAGAGCTGTTTGGTCACGTTTGTTAGGCTATTTTTATAATGATTAATTGAGGTACAACTAAGTACTGTTCAGAGGTTCCAAAATAGGATTTCCTGCAGTCTCCTACGCTGAATTACATACACTATATTCGATATTTATACATTTTTAATAAATTTATACCTAAATGAATAATTTGATAAAAATTAAGGAACGATTACATTGAGAATAAAATAATGGCTAGGCGTTTATTAAAAAAATGTCTTTGGATGAGATTCAAGTGAAAAATATTAACACGGTCGTTAGTTGATTTTAATGACACACGTCTCGCTCTGTTTCATTCGCGTTTTTCATTTTTTTTTTCCTTTTGGCTGAATAAGAGCTTTCCTGGGGTAGAAGGTAGGTTCAAGCCAAACTACTTCTGATGTACGAAAATTCTGATTTTCATTTAATCGAAATTCAACCCCTGAGATTTCAAAATTTATTTTTGAGACTGAAATCGTTCATATTACAAGGATAATTCTACTATTATAAGTTTGAACATTTTATAATTTTATTGTTGTAATAACTTTGTGAAAGGTACGCAGAAGTGATGAGAAGATACTGGGAGAGAAGAAAGGCAAAAATGAAAAGGGTGAAGTACTGATGTTCGCGTGGTCTTGAAAGGCCGAAAGAAAAAAAAAAATGTGAAACTAATTCTTCCTTTTTTTATTATCTCTAGTGTTTATTCATTTATATTCGACGTTTCGGCGTTTTTTATCTTCATCTTCAGGATTATATTATGTTTTCTTTATTTTTTATTTTATTTTATCCATAAAGACCTAAATGTTCCTTATGCAACCGATCTAGCCCGAACCCGATATTATTCCTTCCATAATAAACTCCCTAACCACCCAAACTCACTAGTTTCTTGCTTCCTCTTCCATTCCTGGCAATCCTCCGAGGCACCTGAAAAGATGACCCCGTGACCTTATATTGTAAAATGTTTTTAGAGTTTTACTACTGGGTAGTTTCTCTACATGCTGTATCACATCATTATCATTATGTCATTATGATCAAATTTACTTGTTGTGTATTTTATACAGTTGTAAATATCAATAAATAAAAAAATAAATTAAATAAAAAATTTTATCCATATAATATAATAGGGTGAAATCTATTTATGATTTGCCCTAATTTTACATATAAATTTATCCAACTTAAACTATCTCCATTATCTCTTATTAAAGAAGGGCGCAATCCATTTTTAAATGATAATGTGTATACAGTTTAAATTGGATAAATTGCCAAGTAAAATATAAGTAATCCAAGTAATTTAAAGTAATCCTGAAAATGGGGGGAAATATAAATGAATCAATGATTGTAGAAAAATGAATAAGAAATAAAGATCAATAATAAACAGGTAGAAATAGTTTAACTAGAGATAATATATTAAGGAAATAATCTTATATTAATGAATAAAATTAATTTACAATTTTATGTTATAAAACCTGTACCGCTAGAAGAAATGAAGGGTCAGGGATTCACTTTGTTTGAATGTACTACGATTCTTGAAGGATGGTTACAAAGGAGTTGTTTTTTTAAACCTAAGTTCTGCAATGTTTAGTACAATAAGAATAAAAATGAAAACCTGTTTTATTAACAATGGTTGTACAAGGAGGTCATTTGTTCAAGATCACGCTCAACCGTGTGATCTTCATGTTACCAACTTTATAGAGGTTGGGTGGACACTAGACGGCTCCTAAGCCCACAGCGTTGACTAATACCTACATCAATACGATAAATAGTTATCTTTCACTGTTCGATTCAAAACCTAGTCCTAGGAGTTATTAGCACAGCACCTTACTCACTGAGCTAACCCTCTCCCTGAATACACGTAATAAAAAAAAAAAAAAAATTTAACAACACCATAAATATTATCAAAAGTTATTTCAACAAGCTCATAATTTTCTTGAATAAATAGATTTGATCAGTTTTTGATATTTTTATTCATTTTTTTATAATTTATTCAGTTAATTGCTATGCTTGCTGGTATATGGTAGATTTAAAAATAAATAAATAATAAAATCTTGTATTGCTATACATGAAAGGTCAGGGGTTGAGTACTTTATTAGGAAGTACTGTTAGTAGACCAACGGTTGCACAAGGAGGTGATTTGGTCAGAATCACGCTCGACCGCCTGTTTAAGGGTAATTAATTTACCTAATTAAGGGTACCTAATTTATGAGGCTGGGCGGACCCCAGTAGGACTCCAGAACCCACAGCGTTGACTCACAGCAACAGAAAACAAATTTCTGTGCAGCCGGAATCTAATGTAAAAATAGTTACATTAGATACGAATTTTACAAGTTTAACATACTTAGTCTAGTTTTCGTGAAGACCAACGTCTAATATGTTGTTTAAAAATACGCTGTTTTAGTTCGTGTGTTAAACGCGTCTGTTGTTTTAATGTAACTTTTTTTAGTTCTACTACCTTTTACTTTTTAATATATGTTTGATATTTTGTAGTAATATACTACTTCACGCAACCCGCACTATGTATGTTAAACATGTTGAATGTGTTGTTAAAGCCCAAAATTTTGATTTCTGTTTAGGTTAATTTTGTTTTGACAACTTTCCAAGTGACTTTTAATTTTGTTAGTTGTAAGGTTATGTTTATTCATTTATTTTTGTTAACTATAAGTAATTTGTGACGCTTGAATAAGTCACAAGTTAGACTTGCCACTCACACGGAATAGACATCGATTGGTGGGCTTCAATAACCAAGTTATTCCAAACGTATCATTTGAAGCACCTTGCGTCATAGCTCCCCTACAAGTTTCTAAGCCCGAACTTAACATCACGGCTATCGTGATCGAGCGGATCTGCGAGGATATGCCCACGAGCCCTATTCCAAAAGATATTGTTGATAAATTTCGCGCCTTAGACCTGGCTGATCCACACTTTCAACACTCGCGTTCTGTCGATTTCCTTTTAGGAGCCGACATGTTTGGCGATATCCTGCGTGTTGGCAATTTAGAATCAGGGCAGGGAGCACCTAGAGCCCTCGAAACCATTTTTGGTTGGATCCTAATGGGACCAATTAACGCTAACTCACCCGATGAAGGTTCACATCCCAGTACGATCCTTCATAGTACAATTAG
>NW_027116732.1:128098-128680 GCF_000696795.3 Halyomorpha halys | reverse complement strand
AAATCCGCTAGGAGCTCTTATGCATTTACCATTTTGTTAAGTTTAAGAAAATCATCTAAATATAGTATCAATATTGGGAATTGTTCTAAGGGTTTTAAATTAATATTTTTTTTTTTTTGGAATAATCACATTAAAATTAACAAGAAAATAAAAATATTAATACGTAATCAAACAATATAATAATAAATAGCTCTGAAGTCTATTAAAATTATACGCAAATATGTTTCAGGTAGATACGGATAGATATATCTAGAAAAGATATACATATATTTTTAAATTATATCTGTACAAATAACTGCAACGAATCTGGCTACAAAACTGAGCTACGCTGGTTGTATCCAACCCTCATATATTTCAACCGAATAGCCTCCACTAACGACTGCTGACAGCAAAAAAATATATATTCCATTTTCATAAATCACAATAACAATTTATTTCCACCAGTTTGAATTATATGGTTTAATACTATGGTTTTTTTTTTTTTGTTTTGTTTTTTTTGTTTTGTTTTTTCAAAAACGTATTTATCCATTCAAGTATTTCCTGTAACCGGTTTTTTTTTCTTTAATTATATTTTCCTCGTAA
>NW_027116732.1:123741-127963 GCF_000696795.3 Halyomorpha halys | reverse complement strand
AGACCGAAATGGATTGTAAAAGGAAACTGTAGTGGTGAAAAAAAAAAATTGTTTATTATATTCTATTATTGTATATCTTTTTTTTATGATTATACCATGAATATGTAATGTAAATATGTCCGATTACGGATTGATAAGTACGCTGTGTCAGATAGCAACCTAATGTATTTAGGCAGCATATATGAATAAAGTATTTCTCTCTCTCTCTCTTAAAATATAGATTATATATTTCAAATTATAGATCTATTTAAAAATGTTTTGGAGGCTGTTCTGCCCAGGTCATTAATTAAAAGTCAAATCACCGAATTTTTATACAACCTCATTAATTTTTAAAACTTTTAATTTTAGATAAACTTGCCCGATCAATTATCATATAAACAGAGTTTATAAAGTTTGTTTATATGATCGTTCATAGTGCAAGTTAATTAAAATTAGAAGTTGTGAAAAAATAGTGTCATTTGACAATTAAGTTATAATGGAGTTATATAATCGTGGAGAGAAACTACCCATTGGTAGCACTCTAATGGCGTTTTTACATTAGCAGGTCACGTGGCCATCTTCTTTTCTGGCGCCTCGGAGGGTTGTCGGGAATGGAAGAGGATGCAATATTAAAACTAGTGGGTTTGGACGATATCTGGTTCGGGTTAGTTCGGTTATATATTGAACATTAAGGTCTTTATGTATGATTTGAAACAAAGTAAGGAGCATTGAGGATTTTGGATTGTAAGGATTGGATATGAGAGGAATTCGAGGTTTAGTGGAGCCCCAAAGCTCAACTCCGTATGTCTAGATAAGCCTTATTACAGTCATGTAGATAAATCTTTTGTAATAGATTGGAAGTTTAGACCGTTTGTTTAGTAAATATAGTAATAGTAGGAATCGACTAGCAGTTTCCTGTCTTTCCTGGTAATTTGCAACAAGAAATATGCCCCCTTGGGTTTGACTCCTAAACCAAGAAGTCAAGTCAAGTGTTCTATCGGTCATATTTGGCATACTAATACCAAATCAAATGTAGCAAGTTGAACATAATTAGCTAAGATAGCGTGAAAACCAACCTCTAGTATAAGGGTATTCATGATATTGTGTTAAATGTTGTAAGTATAGGATTGTGAGCAGCCCTATTTAAAATCATGTTAAATACATAAGAGCTCCTAGCGGATTTTCTGAGCAACTTGTTTAGTAACCTTTCCTTCTAAAACGTCATGTTATTGTTTACTTCTAAGTTTTGATTACAGATTTTGATATTACAAAATGCCTAACATGAGTGAAAAGTAGAAGTGGCTACTTTGAGTACTTGGTGCCTTTTTTTAAAATGTCTAGAACACAAGGCAAAAGAAGAAAAATCAAAGCAAAACACAAACTACCAGTAAGTAACCTAACACAACAAATAAAACGGTGACAAGCTCAGCTGGTCTGTTTCGTAACGTCATTCTCCATTTATCAGACCTAGTAACAGACTCTCAGCCATGTTATATGTTATATCGTTTTAACATAATGAAAGAAGGAAATATTTCTCCATTTAACATAACTTTTTCCATTTAACACACTTTAACATGTTAAACTAAAGATCATCAATACCCTTATTTTAAAATAGTTAGTTCAAATAGCTTTATCTTTGATATTTTTTAGTAATATATTAAGAGAATTGACGTAACCTACACCGTATGTCAAACATTCTTAGTGCGTTAAGTTTGAGAAGCTCATTTCATTTAGTATAAATATTGGATATTCTCCCAAGAATTTTTTTAAATTTACAATATTTTTTTTAAATAATCAAAATGAAATTGTGATAAATAATTATCACTCACAGCTGGATTCGAACCCAGGATCCTCAGAGTTAATAGCACAGTGGTTTACTACTGACCCACGCCGATCCCCAGACTGTAGATTATTAATATTAATATTAATACAAGAAATAAGCTTTTTTTGGGGATACCCTCATTGAAAAGCAGGAGAATATTTGTGTAAAAAAAAACATGACCAGAGAATCGAGTGTTTCGTTTCCCTAGGGGTATTCATGATCTTTAGTTTAACATGTTAAAGTGTGTTAAAAGAAAAACTTATGTTAAATGGAGAAATATTTCCTTCTTTTAGCATGTTATAACGATATAACTTGTAACATGACTGATAGTCTGTTACTAGGTCTGTTAAATGGAGAATGATGACACGAAACAGACCAGCTGAGCTTGTCACCGTTTTATTTGTTGTCGTGTTAGGTTACTTACTCGTAGTTTGTGTTTTTTTCTTTTGTCTTGTGTTTTGGACTTTTTTAAAAATACAATCAGTAGCCAAACTTTTACAGTTTTACTTTTCACTTATTTTAGGCATGTTGTAATAAATTACTGTAATCAAAACTTAGAAGTAAACAATAAAGTGAAGTTTTGGAAGGTTACTAAACAAGTTGCTCAGAAAATCCGCTAGGAGCTCTTATGCATTTACCATTTAACATGACTTTAAATATGGCCGCTCACAATGCTATACTTATAACATTTAACATGGTAAAACATTTTACATTTAACACAATATCAGTTTTTACAGCTGACATTCCAACCCATCCTAACACTATTCTCACCAGGAATGCCGATGACACATGTCTATTGTCAGTGAATAATGATCCTTCCATTTTATCCCAATCCCACATCACCACCCTTGAAGATTGGTGCCAAAACTGGAGGATTAAAATAAATTCCAATTAATCACATTTACCCTTCATCGTAAACCTTCGTCTTGCCCCACAGTATCTTTTAATAATACCTCACTTATTCTTGTTGAGCAGATCCGTTACTTAGGATTAAATCTTGACAAACGACTGACATGGAATCCTCATACAAGACTAAAAAGACAGGAAACTGCTCGTCGATTCCAACTATTACAACATTTACTAGACAAACGTTCTAAACTTCCAATTCATTACAAAAGACTGGTCTACATTACTCCACTTAACCATCTAATTCCTCTCGAATCCAATCCTTACGGTCTAAAATCCTTGGTAAAATCCTCAATGATCCTTACTTTGTCACAAATCAAATCATCCATCAGGATCTCAATGTCCCCTATGTTGCCGATTTGGCCAGAACCCAGATACCAATCCTTCCATGATAAACTTCTCAACCACCCAAATCAACTCGTTTTTAACCTGGCTTCTCCTTCTCCTAATAATCCTCCTAGGCGTCTGAAAAGAAGATGGCCTCGAGATCTCCTTTAGAAATGATTTTGGAGTTCTATCAATGGGTAGATTCTCCATATGTTTGCATCATGTCATAATATCACTTACAGCAAATTTACTTGATGTGTATATATGTATACAGTTGTAAATAACAATAAATAAATTATTTTAAAAAAACAACACAATATCATGCATACCCCTACTATGCGTTGTGTTTTTAGTTACTTATCTTTCTTAGATTATTTGCCACTTCGTACATAAAAACAAAATTATGAAATGTTATTGATATTTTTTTTTGTTCAATTTTTTTTATGTATAAGTTGACATGTTCTAGGCTTTATTTAAAATCCGCAAGTTAACTTGCGTAGTAACGGATGCAGTTGTGAAAGTTGCCTAAAGTATTACTGATCAATCGGGGAAATATATTTCGTCATGACATTCCATGAAGTATCAATCAATATGACTGTGGCAAAGGTGACTGAATCTATTGTGGACTACCAGAGCCTTTGATGTCTTCATATCCTTTGTAACGGTTACATCCGACCATGCAAGACCTCTTGTATAATGTTTGATATATGATGAGTGCCGAATATAAATGTAGAAATAAAACGTTAATCGGTATGGTATGTCCTGTGTATTAGGAGTATATTAATATATTTTTTGTATTCATTTATTGACATATACAACTGTACATAAAATACAACAAATAAATTTGAAGTAAGATTAAAATAGAGTGAGCCAGGCATGTAGAGAAACCGCCCATTGGTACCCCTCTAATAACGTTTCATTATTAGAAGGTTCATCTTCCATCTTCTTTTCAGGTACCTCGGAGGGTGGTCAGGAATGGAAGAGTAAGCAAGGTTAGATATTTTGATTGGAGAAGATGGTCGGGGGGTGCGGTCAGCATAGAAACAACATATATAAACAAAAAATAATAATTTATGCCGACGTTTCGACCTGATTTTCAGGTCTTCATCAGAGCTATAAAAACAAAAAGACAACAACGATCATTTAGAGAGAAAAAAAATATATAAACAAAAATAAAATAGATAAAAC
>NW_027116732.1:121616-123471 GCF_000696795.3 Halyomorpha halys | reverse complement strand
ATTTATATATATAGTTTTATCTATTTTATTTTTATTTATATCATTTTTTTTCTCTCTAAATGATGGTTGTTGTCTTTTTGTTTTTATAGCCCTGATGAAGACCTGAAAATCAGATCGAAACGTTGGTATAAATAAATATTTTTTGTTTACTTATGTTGTTTCTTTACTGACCGCACACCCCAACCATCTTCTCCAATCAGTAATCTACGGTCAACTATATACGCCTCGTTAAATATTTTGTATTTATCCATCGGTATTACCACAGTAATAACAGTAGCAGCAACTACATAACAGCTACTGCCATGATGTAAACTTTAAGCCTTATTTTTGTTAAGTGACTTTTCGATGGGTATTATGGAACTGTCACGTAAAACAATTCCTTTATTATGTTATAAATCATATTACCTTGTCAGGTTAGAATTTCGTAATTACTTTATTTTTTTAAAAATATATTTATTGTTGTTCAAAACTGTAATAAAAATATATACAACAAGAAAATTTGATATTAGTTTTAGAATGACATGATACTATAATCAATCCATTGATAGAACTCCAATAACATTCTCTAGAGGAGAAGATCTCGAAGCCATTTTCTTTTCAGACGCCTAGGAGGATTATCAGGAGTGGAATAGGAATCAAGGTTAAAAACTAGTGGGTTTGTGAGTTTATAATAGAAGAATTGATATCTGGTTCGGGGTTGATCGGTCACTTATGAAACATTAAGGTCTTTATGGATGATTTTATTTGTGACATAATAAGGAGCATTGAGGACTATGGACTGCAAGTATTGGATACGAGATGAATTGGAAGGTTTAGTATTAATAATTCTAAAAATCTTATTTCCATTTTCATTGGTATATACGGGAGTTTATGCAATCTGTGTCAAATATATTCGACATGTTGTGTGTTAATGTTGAGAAATCCTTATTTCATCAATGTGTTTAATTTAATATGTCCGATTGCATATTTGACTTCAGCACAGCCTGGGGTTTATTAAAACTCGTGGTGATTTTGTAAACGACATAAAAACCGCGGTAATGGTTATTTTGAGGTTTTCATCCATAATGATCATTATAAAGAACTTGGTCTGGGATTTCGTTAAAACTACTACTTCAAAGAAGAGGAACATTATAAACTACTGTATAGTATATTATGGTAGTTTATTAGGTATAGGTTTCTCAAAATAACTACTCATTTTTCGGTGCATCCTTAATGAAATATTGCAATTAAAAAAAAACTATATATCGCGAACTATTAAACGTAAATATATCTATTAGGGCTCATATTTTAGAAAATTTACTCTACTTTAAATAATGTTCTCTTTGGTTTTCTAGTCTTGTTGGTAGTTTTGAAGATATAGAGCTCCGAATGAAATTTTTTTTTTTAATGCTTTGAATAAAAAATGGTGGCTGTAATTTGTATTCTCCCTAACTATACTTGGCAGACTCATCAATTTTGACTAGTAGTTATACATAGATTGTATTTATCTAATAAAAAATTGGGGTGAAATTACTGACTTTTCTCTACTCTTGGGTCCTTGTACAATTAGTTTCCAGTGACTACACCTTGTTGTCATGTGTTACCGTATAATGTTATTTTTTGATATCTCTTGAACGAAGTTGCCAAGTTAAAGCCCTCAAAGGCATTTTAAATTTAGGAATTACTTCATCTTGACAAACGACTAACCTGGAATCCTCACACAAGACTGAAAAGACAGGAAACTGCACGCAGATTCCGACTATTACAACACTTACTAGACAAACGGTCTGAACTTCCAATTTATTACAAAAGACTGATCTACATGACAGCAATAAGGCCCATCTGGACATACGGAGTTGAGCTTTGGGGCTCCACT
>NW_027116732.1:119358-121331 GCF_000696795.3 Halyomorpha halys | reverse complement strand
AAGGCGCCTGAAAAGAAGATGGCCTCGTGACCTTATATTGTAAACTGTTTTTAGAGTTCTACTACTGGGTAGTTTCTCTACATCCTGTATCATATCATATGTCATTATGGTCAAATTTACTGGTTGTATTTTTTTATACCGTTGTAAATATCAACAAATAAATAAAATAAAAAAAAAATAGGAATTTGCCGGCCATCGACAAAGTTTTTATTTAAAAAAAAAAAAGAGTTAAGTTCGAACTAAGTATGTGCGGATTGGATAGTGTTAACTTTATTTAGCAGTATTTTATAAAATACGGCCCTAAATAATCTTTATTTGAACTTTTATTTTGTTAAAAAATTGCTTTGAAATGAAAAAAATATCTTGATCGCGGATGGCATATAAATATCATTTTTAAAAAGTTTAGTGGAATAAAAGAAAATCTATACCGCTTTCATGAACAACGGTTGTACAAGGAGGTGATGTGTTCATGTTCACGCTCAACTACCAGATTTTTCTATCTGAAAAATATAAAAAAATCGACCAGTTTTTTTTGGTTTTTAAAAATCCATTAAACCATGGACCACATCAAACCGTTCCAATCGCAGGGAGGAGGTAGCTATTGCTAGATTAAGAATAGGTCATACGAGTTTAACTCATGCATATCTGATCAGTAAGCAGCCACCGCCAAAATGTCAATACTGAAACAGTGTACTTACGGTCAGTCACATATTTGAAGAATGTCATTTCTATTCTACGAACTTGAGTAGATTGGGAGTAGGACCGAGTGTATCGGATGCTCTGAATGATGACCAGAAGAACGTGGAAATGGTCTTAGTTTTCTTAAAAAGGAATGGCCTTTAAATAAGATTTAAACCAGAAAATGTGTTATACGTAATAAAAAATACCAGCAGAAGTAATTATTTAAATTTTTTTTTCTCGAAATTATTTAAAGAGAAAAATAAAGTGAAATAGAATTATAATATAATACAATATATTATAATGAAATACAATTATAAAGCGCGAAACATGGGCGTTGATGACCTCAGGGTTTTACGCCCTAAAGCCCCAGACAACAACAACAACCAGATTTTTCCTCAAAATACTGGCACCCACATTATGAGGTGGGGTAGAGACCAGAGGGCTTCCTGAACCCACAGAGTTGGCTCACGGTTATAGTAACAGAATGAATTATTACCTATAACCGCATGATTTGAACAGAGGAAATAAGAATATGAAATCTTAATTATATAATTTAATTTTATATTTAAAAATCAAATTATTAACGACAAACTTCAAGATGATATTGGATAAAGCATGAAATGTTTTATAAAGGATGTCCTCCGGTAGATAAATGTATTTTTAATGGCAGTAGAAGAGAAAAGACCAAGCAGGTACAAAAGCGAAATCCGATATTGAGTCTTGATAGGGAAGACATCACGGACCTTACTTGATTTATCTTTACGATGGATGTGCGACAGTAAAATATTATTGTAGGTATTGAATATAAAAAGGGAGCTAAAATGAGTTATAAAACTTTTAATAACATGCTGTAGTAAAACTTTGCAATTTCAACATAACTGTTATTATTTTGTCTGCTTCCATTGATTATCCACAGAATATTATTACACTTCAGTATAGAATTATTTGTTCTTCTACTTTTTAAAGGAATTAACCAATGAAAAATCTTTAATTTAGAAATAAAATAAGTGGCTTGAACCAAATTATCTTTAACATAAATAAATATAATGTTGGGATGTTTATCAATAAAAATTCAACATACTAATACTAATTACTAGTACATAAAAATACTAATATAGAAAAAATATACAACCCCAACTAAATTCTGGTTAAAAATACTTCGTCGACACTACACCAACATGACTGTCATCACTTGACCAATATGAATGCCAACCTTCTACCAATATAAATGTCAATACTTCCACGAAATGGTTTTCAATACGATTTTTAACATTTAACCAATATGAATGGCA
>NW_027116732.1:108100-116364 GCF_000696795.3 Halyomorpha halys | reverse complement strand
TCACCAATATGATTATCAATACTTCACCAATATGATTGTCAGCACTTCACCAATATGAACATCAATACTTCCTCAATATGGTTGCCAAAACTTCACCAGTATGTATGTCAGTAAATATCCAACATGATTATCAATACTTTACCAATATGATTGTCAACAGTTCATCAATATGAATGCCAACACTTTACCATTATGATTAAAAATTATTGCATCAGATTTGTTTAGTCTGTCCGTCTGTATCATAATATTTTGAGCTAATCTAACCAAGTTGTTATAGCTTAACCTTTTTTTTTTAAATACTTTTTATTTATCGATAGATATAATAATCTGCCACACAGTTGAGGGCAATAGGTAATAATGATGAACGATCACATTCACACTAAGACAAAATAAAATAAGAGTAAAATAAATAAATGAATGAAAAAAAAGTCTCTTTTAAATATATACAAACAGAAGAATAAATAAAATGAACATAATCAAACTTAGCTTAAATTAAACAGTAATATTCCAAAAACGTTTAGAACAATTTGACCACAAAATACTGCAGTAAATATTTTTATAAATTGACCGTATTATTTAAAATTATGAAGAAGAAGTTGTTAACTATTTTTATGTTTTCTTTTGACCGCACACCTAACCATCTTCTTCATAATTTTTGTTTTGCTATTTGTGGGAATGACTCGTTCAATTTCCAATGTTCATGTTTTAAATTATACAGACCCCCGCGTTCCCACCAAAACTTTGTAGCCCACCTAAAACATCCGATCATGTACTGTCTAGCTATGTACTATTCAGGGTTAATATAAGTTTACGGATAGCTGAATGTTAACTGTATAATTGAAGTAATATTTTCCAAAGGGGCAACGTTATTAATTATTACGCACACTGTTACTTAAAGATAGTAATTATAAAGTATGAAGCTTTACAAATCGTGTGTATTGAATACACTTTCTTCATAATAAAATATAGTTTATGCGATTCAGTGTGATAAAGCTTAGATTTTAAATGAATCGAATTAAAAAAGAAAACATATCTAGTGCATGAGTTTTCGCTGTGGTTAACTAGTACCCTCTAATTTTAGGTAAGCTACAATTTTAATAATTTTTGGCTGCCCGTAGCTCAGTTGGCACAGTCAGTAATTTGAGATTGCTGGCGGTGCCGGTTCGAATCCGGCCTTGGGGCATTACTTTTTTCATTGAGTAGCGGTCCCACAAAATGAAAAACTTAACCCCTAACCATGGTTAGGCAGTATAGAGCTCTAATCGAGTCTTGACAAAAAAGAAAAAAAAAATTAAGAATATTATTTTATCTAGACATACGGAATTGAGCTAAGGGCTCCACTAAACCATCTAATTCCTCTCGAATCCAATCCTTACAGTCCAAAATCCTTCGTAAAATCCTTAATGCTCCTTGTCACAAATCATCCATCATGATCTCAATGTCCCCTATGTTGCCGATTTGGCCAGAACCAGATACTAATCCTTCCATAATAAACTTCTCAACCACCCAAACCAACTCGTTTCTAACCTGGCTTCTTCTTCACTACCTAATAATCCTCCTAGGCGTCTGAAAAGAAGATGTCCTCGAGATCTTCTCCTTTAGAAGTGTTTTTGGAGTTCTATCAATGGGTAGATTCTCCACATGTTCGTATCATGTCATAATATCACTTACAGCAAATTTACGTGATGTGTATATTTGTATACAGTTGTAAATAACAATAAATAAATTATTATTTATTAATAAAAAAAAAAGAATGTTATTTGTTAGGAACTATATTATCCAGAATTGGGCACCATTGGCCATAACGGAACTCCCAGCGGACTAATAGTCCCTATTCTTCGTTAATATTGAAACGTAATGACCGAATATCTGCTTACATTTAATCAAAAAATTAATCTTTACCCAACATTAAATGCTCGTCGATTTGAGAATTTTTCGCGTTATAAACTACTTTCGAAGATGAATTTCGGAGCACTTAAAAGATGGAGGACATTGACCTTAGATGTTAGCAGTATACTGTTTATAGCTGAGGGACGTGGCAGGAAGGAAAAATAAGGAATAAAACGTTATCATTCTACTTTACAGCATTCTTGGAATAACAGAACTTCTATAAAGTAAATCAACACAATATTGCACTAGCTGGCAAAATATTAATAAAATAGCTATTTTAACTAATGATGTAAATGTAAACTTTAGACATAAATATATAAAGTTTAAAATGAAAAACACCAATTAGAAAATTTCTTTGGGTACTCGCTAGACTGTTTATTTAGGAAGGCTCTTGGCAATATAGCTAAACAATCATAGCTCTAACTATTATAACCGCAAATTTGATTTATCCTTACTTATACGTTTATCGTTGCCCACGCTGAGCGGAGAAGGGGGTGAGTTAAAGGAAAAAAAAAAATATAATCACAAAAGGAAAAAAAAAAAAGGACAAAAGAATAAATTACTCCTTAGGCGCCACGTTATGTTTTCTTGGAAATAACGAAAACCCCGAACCATTATGCCCACAATATAACTAAAATATACCCCTATATAAACAATTGTTGAATTATAAAACCTAGGGGTGTTACCTACCCACCTCTTGAATTATCGTAGTATTCCGTGAACAACAAAAAAAACATAAGTAAATTAACGAAAGATTGTAAAACAAATGTCAAATCTCTCAAGCACCAGTGAGTAATTAAACATTGGCACTTATTAACCCGGGAGAGGTGTAGCCTTCAGCATTTTTCTCATATTGGTATATATATATTTTGTTAGTATGTTGAATTAAATTTACAACTATACAGCATAATACATTCAGTAAATTTTATCTCAATTACAATAAAGTGATACAGACGTGTTGAGAACTAACCATTGGTAGCACTCTAATGACGATTTACATTAGTAGGTCTTCTGGCCATCTTCTTTTCAGGCGCCTCGGAGGATTGTCAGAAAATTTATTTCAGTCAAATCACCATATTTCGTTAATTTTAGTATACTCCTATAACAGCAAATTTTGATTTATCCTTAGTTATACGTTTATCGTTGCCCACGCTCAGCGGAGAAGGGGGTAAGTTAAAGTCAAATAAAAAGAAATATAAGCGCAAAAGGAAAAAAACAATAAAGAATAAATTACTCCTTAGGCGCCACGTTATTTTTTTCTTGGAAATAACGAAAGCCCCGAAGCATTATGCCACAATATAACTAACATATACCGCTATATAAATAATTGTTGAATTATGACCACTGGCGAATACCTTTACAGATAGGTAACTTAAAACCTAGGGCTGTTGCCTACCCACCTCTTGAATTATCGTAGTATTCCGTGAACAACAAAAAAAACATAAGTAAATTAGCAAGTTGAAAGGAGAGAAAGATCAGCACAATTATATGTACAAAAGTTTAATAATAATAAGAAATCTATGTACAGAGAATGAAAAAGGAAAAAAAAATAGAATTCTTATCAATTAATAAAACAATTAAAACTTATAGGTTGACTTAACCTTAACTTAATGCTTAACCTTAATAACTAACTATATTTACATTATTATTCTCTTATCCAGGACGTGCTGAATAAACGTCACTGCACTATATCCTCACTTCTAGTGTTAATGACCGTCCATTGAGGTAGAACACCATAATTTTGAAAAACAAAACAAGACAACATTTCAGACAGAGGGACTTTATAGTATTACCACTGCATATTTAACAATCGTAACGTGTTCCGAAATCAAACTGTCATCTTCACTAAACCAAAACCCACTCGTCTGAACATACGTTTTCCAAAATTAAAACTGTCGCCTTCATAAAAAAAAACCCACTCGTCTGAACATATCGCTGGTGTTTTGTTTTCACCATGACAACCGTAACACCTCTTGTCTACACAGATCTAGCCAGTGTTTTTATTTCACCATGGCAACCGTAACACCTCTTGTCTACACAGATCTACCCAGTGTTTTTATTTCACCATGGCAACCGTAACACTATACTGGGTTGCTGCCGCGTACTAAAGGTGGATCCACATGTTGGCCGCTCGCCACGGATCGGAGGCTGGTACAAATGCTCGGTAAACAAAGAGCGGGCCATCCACATGGTAGTGTTATTCAGAGAGACAAGCATGGCGGACGTACTAGTGGTTTCAGCCATTGCACTAGGATTGTATTATTTTTATTACAAAAAAAGAAAATGATAGGAAATTAAATATAAATAAATAAGATTAAATATAAAACTTATTATAAAAAGTACCAACAAACACCTTTAACCTCCTAACAGCTCTCAGTTGCAACTAGACAAAGAACAATGGTGTAGATGCTACACGAGCGCTCTCACGAACCCCTTTGATCTGTGTCCAAAAAACCGACTCTCGACGGCTCGGCAACGAGCCTAGGCCAACCAAGCCAATGCTCGCGTATGTCTGAGTTCGCCATGGCTCGGCCAACATGTAGAGGCCCCTTAAGAGTACTGAGGTGGGAGTGTCAAGTTTCACTCTTCGGGACCACCGAAAAGTAAATATTAACTACCCCAGGTGGGAATCGAACCCACAACGTTCCGAACCGTGTGTCCTGGGACCTAAGCCCCAACCCGCACGGCCGTCGCGTCCCTAGCTCTAACTATATAATGGATGGAGTTTCCATGGCAACAATTACGAACACGAAACAAACGTAACCAGTTCTATATCTTCTGAAAATAGCTCTGACTGTATAATAAAATGCTTAGGTTTGTTTCGTGTTCGTAATTGTTGCCATGCCAACTCCATATCGTCGTCAAAAGCTATCAATTTTTTTTTTTATTGGAAGAAGATAGTTGGCTGTATGAAGTAGATTATAATAAATATGAAAAATATAGATAAAGCTACCAAAATAGTAGCAAAAATATTTATTGTTAACCAACCAATGATTCTTGATTATATATATATTTAAAATATCTTACCCTTCTTGAGGGTTAGCGAAGAAGTGTGGACATTTTATACCCGGCCTTGGGTGGCTGCGCGTGCTACTGCTGCCAAAATTCAACAAATTATTTTTATATTCTCATATTATACATTTATTATTGAGGAGTTTCGTTTGATTTTTGGAAACATCTAAAACAAGAAAATTGGATATTAGTTTTACAATGATATGATACTATAATCTACCCATTGATAGAACTCCAATAACATTTCTAGAGGAGAAGATCTCGAAGACATTTTCTTTTCATACGCCTCGGAGGATTATTAGGAGTGAAATAGGAATCAAGGTTAGAAAGTGGTGGGTTTGTGCGGTTAGGGAGTTTATAATGGAAGAATTGATATTTGGTCGGGGCTAGATCAGTCTCTTATGGAACATTAAGGTCTTTATGGATGATTTTATTTGTGACATAGTAAGGAGCATTGAGGATTTTTCGAAGGACTTTAGATTGTAAGGATTGAATACGAGAATAATTCGAGGTTTAGTGGAGCCCCAAAGCTCAACTCCATATGTCCAGATTGGCCTTATTACAGTCATGTAGATCAGTCTTTTGTAATATGTTGGAAGTTTAGACCGTTTGTCTAGTAACTGCTGTAATAGTCGGAATCAACGTGCAGGATCGGATACGAGAGGAATTGCAAGGGTTTCGTTTGATTTTTCGAAACAATTTTTAAAACTTTGCTGTGGTGCAGCCCATCGCATGAACTGATCCGCTCAGGGAGTCCAGACCTTCTGGTCTCATCTGTCCGGATGCGTCCTCCAGTTCGGCAGCCTTTCCAGCTCTCCTGGTCTCGTTCTGGGCCAGTTTCTTCTTTGGCATCTTTCGATGGCACCTGATAGCGAGTGTTGGAGCCATTATCTTCGTGAAATGCATAGGACCACTACCTCCTTCCACCCGTAAATTAACTCCCAGAATTATATATAATTATCTTCTATAAAACGGCGGTAGTTCGACTCGGCGATGGCGAATACCCCAGTCTTTTCCAGTGGCTCGGGGTCCTTCCCACAGACTCCACAAGTCGGGCAACAAGAGTTTATATTATTTACAAAGCTCAGCAGCTTCACTCGGAATCCTGTAAAAATCTGCGAGATCCAATAGCCTGGAAGGACATTAGTCTTAAATCTTTCATAGACGGTCGGGAAGAACTTTCTCAAAGTAGAGCTCTTCTGGTCCTCCATTCATCGTCCATTCCACTTCTCCATCGAGTTTTCCTACATCTTCTTTCATAACTTTGTTGTATCCCCGATTCTTTCCCGGGTTACCTCTAGTAGCGCTGTTAGTTCCTGTCTCTCCTCTTCGTAGGTCACGTCCAGTGACATCGCTCTGGCAAGAACCTGCAATGCCTCATGCCACACTTTTCATGACCCTCGAAAGAGTCAATTTCCGTATAGTCGCTTCAGAGGTCTCCGCTGCGTAGGATCCGGATCCACTCCGCTGCGTACCTCTAAATACCCAGGATAACACCTTTATTTAGGGTAATCGTGACACTACTATGAATAGTAAATGGGGCCCATAACCCCCCTCCTCTAAGTAATGCATATCTGATTAAATTAATGTTAAAAAATAAATTAATGTTTCAGATGAAGTCCTAGAAAGTGAGATTTAAGAGGCCGTGAATCGTCAACAATGTTGAACCATTCTCGTATTAGAAGCAGTGCCGGTTTGACTTTTATTTCGTAGTGAACCTTCAGAATAAATCTCGACCCTCCCGCAATGAATAAGTTGCATAACATAAGACGCTAAATCCTGAATAATGTTTAGGGTAATTTTTAATCAATAGCATAATTTTTTTGTTATAAGACATTTTTATGTTTCAGATAGAAAAAAATGCATATATTTATACGACAGATATTTAGCCATATTGACTTTTAGATCTTTAAAAACCCTATCGATTCCCTCATAACGTGAAAATAATGAACTATCATGTCCCTAAAACACGATCCCAGTAAATTTCCCTTCTAATACTTTAGCTCGGTCCTCTCTGGTAAAGAAGAAGACGAACAATTTTCGCGAACACGAATATCATTAGACCTGCCTTAGGGAGTCTTAAATCAGGACTGGCTGTAGGGCTTCATTATCGCCTCGGGTTGGCCCAGCTTCCAAGGCTTCCTCGTCATCCGGTCGTTACAGGATCACCGAGGAAATGATCCGGACCTGCCAGGAATATCCGGGGAGGAGGGCGAGAAGGAAGGATAATGAAAAAAAAAAATTGAACGATTTTAACCCGACAATAGTCGCCATAGTAACGGAGCCCGATCCATAAGATCCAGCTCGTAGAATGTTCATCTGAAAATTATTTTTTATCATAAGTAAAAACATCAGTGGCGACGTTTCGGCCAGAAATACAGGTCTTTATTAGAATTAAAAACAAGATAACAACCATAATGAATAAATGGAATCACAGAATGATTGGATAATAACAAACAGTATAGCTATATTAATAGTGCTGAAATAAAATGTAAAGTTTTATATTAAATTAAAAAATTAAATCTGTACCGCTACAATCCATGAAGGGTCAGGCTTCACTACTTTGTAAAGAAGTACTTTTACTTAGACCAACGGTTGTGCAAGTTGGTGATTTGGTCAGAATCACGCTCCACCGCTATATTTTTAACCAATTTAGGAGGCTGAGTGGACTCTAGAAGGGCTCCAGAACTCGCAGGAGTTGGCTTACGGCTGCAGTGTAACAGAAAACAAAAGTCGGATTCGGACTCGGGTACTTGGAGTTAGGAGCCACGTGCCTTACGCCCGGGGATACCGCGCTCCCAATGTAAAATATATAAAAACAAAAATAAAGTACAGATAGTTAACATTTTTTGTAATTAACAAAAATAACAATCGAAGATTTCTTAATGAACTAATTTTTTTTTATTTATTTATTTAATGTAATTTACAACTGTACAAAATAATAAATACAATAAGTAAATTTGTGGAATGTTTGATTTACACTTGAAAATCTTGTGAAGGAACTTCAATGGGAATGTATTTCAAACATTAATTTAAATTAAAAGGTCCCGTGGCCATCTTTTTTTCATACGCCTCCGATGATTATCAGGGATTGTTAAGGATAAGAGATTAAGAATTAATGGGTTAGGATGGGTAAGGAGTTTTGAATGAAAAGACACATATCTGTTTTGGGCCAAATCTACAACGAATGTGATGTTAAGGTCTTTGTGGATGAGTTGGAACTAAAAGTAAATTGAAACTTTAAAAAGATACTAATATATTAAAATAATGAAAGGAATATGGTCCGGGTGCGGTCAAAAAAACTCAAATAGTAGAAATATACTATTTTATTGAGCCAACGTTTCGCCCCACGTTGCAGGGCT
>NW_027116732.1:104919-106340 GCF_000696795.3 Halyomorpha halys | reverse complement strand
ACCCGGACCATATTCCTTTCATCTCTACACACGGTCAATCAATAACCTTCCAGTATTAAAATAATGATTTATTACTAAGACATCAAGTAAAATAAATGAAAAAAAATTATTCTCTGCAGTTCCTCGGTGTGGTAAAGATGCATAGATAGGCACAACAGTTAGTTGTGAAAATCAAAAATTTTTCCGCTATTTTTCGAAAAATAATCGTTCGTTGGCCATTATCGAGGTTAGTAAACCCTGTTTTAGTTTTCTTTAATCACGATCAAACTCATGAGAGAAGTTATACGTTGGTTCTATTTTCGAATACTGACCATCATTTTTGACACTTGATTAATTAATTTTGGCTTGTTAAATATATTAAAGTTAGCTCTCTTTGTATTTGAACTCGTCTAAGCTCCTCGCAAAGTATCAGGAGTCAGTGTCCGAGAAACAATTAGCAAGAGATCTTATGCCAACTAATTACCAAAGTTCACCTGTAAAAGGTAGCTCCACTTCATCCTGTGCTTTGTTCAACTCGATTTTAATTTAGAGAATCGATGGTAGCTATTCTTATCGACCTTTATCTCACCTTAACGGTAATTAATGGTTCGATTTTTAATTAATTATTATTTTTTTTCAAAGGAACACTGTCATCGATTCTTGGATCTTAGGGCGTACAGATGACGCTAGAAGATGTGGAGATCCTTAATGACCGAATAATGATGGATGATCTCGAAGATCGAGTTCAGAAGAGCTTTAGAGGAAACCGGGTTTCTGTAAAGTCAGCGCTGATATATTTTCGTAATGATGCGAGAGAAAGATATAATGTTTTTATTTTATCATGTTTTGGATACATTGTCTTGCCATTAAATCGAAATTTTATTTATCAAGTGACTTATCATTGTATATATGTATATACAGTTGACCGTAAAAATTGATATATAAGAAGATGGTTAGGGTTGCGGTCAAAAGTGAAACAAAAATAGTTTACAACTATTTTCAATATATTTATTTATTCAATATATAGTTACGATATATTTTCCGACGTTTCGTCCCGCTTTGCTGGGCTTCATCAGGGCTTCAAAAGATACAAAATGATACAATGATAAGAATAAAATTACAAAGATAAGGTACAATGATAAGAATAAAAACAAGTAACAATGGCTAGAGTAAAAATTTCTTAATAAAAATACGTAAAATATAAAGCTAAAAAAGTACAGGAGATGCACATAAAACAAAAACAATACGGTGAAGGAAAAAAGAAAAAAAAAAAATGTATATAGATAAAATAAACGTCATGAAAGAATAATAAAAATAAAAATAAATAAATAAATAATAATGTTATACATGACTTGCTCTTTGCTCGTTTATTGTCATTTTATAACATTATTATTATTTATTTATTTATTTTTATTTTTATTATTCTTTCATGACGTTTATTT
>NW_027116732.1:94321-103679 GCF_000696795.3 Halyomorpha halys | reverse complement strand
AGTATGTTTCATATACACTTGAAAATCTTGGGAAGGAACCACCCATTGGTGGTACTTCAAACATTAATTTAAACTAGAAAGTCCCATGGCCATCTTCTTTTCAGACGCCTCGGAGGAATATCAGGGATTGCTAAGGATGAAAGATTACGAATTAATGGGTCAAGATGGTTAAGGAGTTTGGAATGAAAAGACGCACATCTGTTTTGGGTCAAATCTGCAACGAATGGGATGTTAAGGTCTTTATGAATGAGTTTATTTGTATAATAAATATAAATTTTGTTTTTGCCAAGAATACAACAGTTATAAAAAGGCGGGTATATTTCAATACAATCGGATGAGTTCGTTTTTCACTTGAGTACGGCCCAAATTATTGATGTGGTTTTGCAGAAAATATATTTATTTATGTAATTTTTGAAAAAAAAAAAAAAAAAAAACTTGAGAAAAATAAACCAACTTTTTCATATAAGGTTTCAAAAGATATTGTTTTTTAAATTCAAATTTCCAAATATTTGTTGGGTTGAGGGGCTTTTCGTAAATGAAATCTTTCTCCCCAAGAGCAAACAAAATCTAATCACTGATTGTATTTCAATAATCGAAGGAGGACCATAAAATAAAGCTCCCCAAAGAACCTAAATGATACTGAAAAAAAACAATAAAAGAAAATATGTTTTACAATTGATACACAGATTTAATCATATTAAATATAAACAAACAAAATGATCTTTTATCTAATTAAAGAAATAATAATCGAAAAAGGAAATAGAAAATTATAATGCTTTAATCTAAACAAAAAAATAATCTTCCTTTGGGCTTTAATAATATCAAAAAACAAATAAACTTTAATTTATGGTTAAATATTCTTCTACTGGCAGTAAATCTTCATGGTTCATGGGTATTCATGATATTTAGTTAAACCGTTGAACGGAAAAACTCATGTTAAATGGAGAAATATTTCCTTATTTTATGTTAAAACGAAATAACATATAACATGATTGAGAGTCTGTTACTAGGTCTGCTAAATGGAGAATGACGTCACGCAACAGACCAGCTGAGCTCGTCACCATTTTATTAGTTGTCGTGTTAGGTTTCTTGCTTATTGATTGTGTTAGTGTTGTTTTGGATGTTTTTATAACTAATAAAGCAAAGGCTGACAATAATAATAATGTAATGACAGTTATCAATTAGCTCATTTTAATTGTCATTCTCACAAGTTAGATCAACAAGACACTGAGTAGCCAAACTTTCACACAACTTCCATTTTTCAATTAATGTAGGCATGCTGTAATAATTATCAAAACTTATAAGTAAACAATAACATGAAGTAGTGGAAGGTTATACAGCAAGTTGCTCAGAAAATCCGCTAGAAGATGTTATCCATTTACCATTTAACATGACTTTAAATAGGGCTGCTCACAATGTTAAATGTTATAAGTATAGGATTTATAACATTTAACATTGTAAATCATTTTACATTTAACACATCATGAACACCCCTTATGATTATGTCCATTTTTGGAAGTGGTATTCCAGAGATCAATACTGTTTATTATACTCTGGAACACGCCTAATAACGACACTGCTGTGATACATCATGATCCTACGCAGGTCAGACTGACTGTAGAATGGTTACACGTCTGAATGGCACTGTAACGAAACCATCAGTAAAAAAAGAAAAACATGTTCAGACCAGACATAGCATACATTAGGTACATGCTGCATGCTACAGTGCTCATGTTCATTGCTTCATAACATACATTATCCAAATGAATGACTAAGAACTAACATGTTATAATTAAACAGATTATTTTTTCTAAATAATCCGCATTAACAATGGATATTGATGTAATATTTTTTTGCGATATTCTTTGCAATAAAAGCTGGCTGTGGCTAGTGTGTACAGTGATTAATGAGTAGAGCTTGTGTTTAGTTTAGCTACAATGTCTTTAAAGTTTAAATTATTAATGATATATATGCCTTGGTTTCCAACAATTAGGATGAATAGCTAAAAAAAATGTATTTCTAATACCTAAAAACACTAATCTTTCGGATAGCTAGAAAAGTTACATCGCCTGAAAGACTATGGCCACTCATTTGAAGTGTTCTACAATCTCAAACTAAAATCATCTACAACAGTGCTTATTAATCCCTATTTCCACAGGTGCTGGTGTACCCCAGGGTAGTATCCTTGGTCCTATCCTTTATACAGTTTTTACAGCTGACATTCCAACCCATCCTAACATTATCCTTACCACTTATGCCTATGACACATGTCTATTGTCAGTGAATAATGATCCTTACATTGTATCCCAATCCCACATCACCACCCTTGAAGAATGGTGCCAAAACTGGAGTGTTTAAATAAATTCCAATAAATTCACCAAATCACATTTACCCTTCGTCGTAAACCCATGACCTCTTGCCCCACAGTATCTTTCAATAATACCTCACTTATTCCTGTCGAGCAGATCCGTTTATTAGGACTACATCTCGATAAACGACATGGAATCCTCATACAAGATTGAAAAGATAGGAAACTGCTCGTCGATTCCGACTATTACAACATTTACTAGACAAGTGGTCCAAACTTCCAAACCATTACAAAAGACTGTTCTACATGACTATTATAAGGCCCATCTGGATTTACAATTGAGCTATAAGGCTCCACTAAACCTTCGAATTCCTATCGTATCCAATCCTTACAATCCAAAATCCTTCGTAAAATCTTCATTTCTCCTTACTTTGTCACAAATAAAATCATACATAAAGACCTTAATGTCTCATATGTTGTTTGTCTAGTAAGTGCTGTAATAGTCGGAATCTGCGTGCAATTTCCTGTCTTTTCAGTCTTGAGTGAGGATTCCAGGTTATTCGTTTGTCAAGATGTAGTCCAAGATAACGAATCTGTTCTACAGGGGTAAGAGCCACATTATTAAAGTACACTGTAGGGCAGTCGGCAGGTTTACGACGAAGAGTAAATGTGATCTGTTGGGATTTATTTTTATCCTCCAATTTCGACACCATTCTTCGAGGATTGTGATATGGGACTGGAGAGTTTGGGATGCAATCAGCATACGTGGTAAGGAATAAAAATGAATCCATTTTCGTTCCTGCAGATATGGAATCACCCAGGTATGGTATTCGCGCAGGAATCAAAGCTGATCCGAGGAATAAAAAATTTTCTCTTGCATTTTTAATTTTATTCATCAAGGAATATATTCAACTTTGTGCTCGGGAATAATCGATCTAACCGTTATTCAGAATTTTACTAAATATTTTAGTACCTTGGTTCTATACCAATTCTTTAAGATTCCGTCCACTACTTTTGCTTGCGCATTCTTAAAAATATTTTACTCAATATATATAGATAGTGCTAGAAAGTTGGACAGAAGGGTTACGTAAGTTGGTTCGTACCGATTCACTTTTTTCAACAATTCAACTTTTCAAGTAAATTTTATTTTAAAAATACAAACATTAATCTTGAAACGTACCCAATAGAAATATCTAAAAAACAAATCACGTTTTCGTAAGAAAAATCTGTTCGTGAATTTCAGACACGCGTTTCATCTTCTTTCATCCTTGGCGTCAAATTATTTCGTTAAATCTTAGATTTTTATACGAAAGTAACAATTATTGTTGAGTCCTTGATTCGACTCTCAGCCTTTTACTGACCTCGAAGCCGGCCATTTAACTTCGGAATTTTGTGAAGAACGAGTATTTCACAACTTTTTAAAAATAATTTTCCCTTATTCAATTATTCATATATATTTATAAATAAATCTTTACCGCTAGATTCAAGTAGGATGTTACTAGACCAACGTTTGTGCAAGGAGATGATTTAGTAAAAATCACACAATTAGGATACCCACTTCATGAGGGATGATCCCGGACGGTTCTCAAATCCACAGCGAAAATCTACCACAGCCGGATTTGAACCTGATGTAGCAGATTCCTGCTTTAAAGGCGTTTCAGTCTTATTGTCGGATTTTGTGATAGTGTGTCATTCAGTAATGTTTGTACCAGTAGGTGGGGGTGCCTTGTACCAGCGAGTGTCTTAAAAGGTTTTGTACTGCTTTTTTATTATAGGAATATTGCTGATTAACCGTGTGTATCAATAAATGGTATTGGTCCGGGTGAGGTCAAATAAAACTCAAATAGTAATAACTATTTTATTTGAGCCAACGTTTCTCCTCACGTTGCAGAGCTTCGTCAGGGCTAAAAAAGATACAAACACTTGGCATAAGTAAAAAAAAAAAAATTGTGGAAAATAACAGGTACTTCAAATTGATAAACTCATGTTCCTTTCAATATTTTATATTGTAATTAATATCGATATGAAAGATTAGAAACGTTTATGAAATAAATCGATAACATTTTATGAAAAGCTAAAATAAGGTATTTCGATATTTCATTTTGAAAATTTCATACTCATTACAGTATTTAACATTGTTGATAATATCGATTTCGATATGTTTTATTATTATATATAAAAATTAATTTGTTTTATTATTATAAACATACCGTTATTACATATATAAGTTACTATTACCGTTTTCATTTATTGTTTATAACCTTTACTTTTTCTTATTAAATTTTACGTTTCATTGTATACCCTCGTAATTTTCCAATAATTTTTTTTTTTGTACTTATGCCAAGTGTTTGTATCTTTTTTAGCCCTGACGAAGCCCTGTAACGTGGGGCGAAATGTTGGCTCAAATAAAAATAGAAAACCGATTTACTAATTGAGTTTTATTTGAACTCACCCAGACCAAATACCATTTATTGTTTTTTTTATTATATTTTAATTTTAATCTATGTGTTAGTCTTATTCTCGTAAAATGTATCTATTTGTTTGTTTTTGGTAGACTGATCTACTGCTGTGACTATGAATGATGGTCTGATCTCATTGTTTCGCGGGTCACTGAAGAGGATCTAGGAGGGTGAATTCTGGAGAGCGAATTTGTTGATCGGGTGAATTAAATAATTGTGAAAGGGTGAAATTGGAGGAGCAGAAATGAGAAAAAAAATAGGAATGAATGAAACATTTGTATTTGTTGTACAGACCGAAATGGATTGTAAAAGGAAACTGTAAGGGTGAAAAAAATTGTTTATTATATCCTATTATTGTATCTCTTTTTTTTACGATTATACCATGTATGTGTAATGTATATATGTCCGATTACGGATTGATAAGTATGCTGTGTGAGATAGCAACCTAATGTATTTAGGCAGCATAGATAAATAAATAAAGTATTTCTCTCTGTCTCTCTTCACAAATGTTATGTCTAGGTCCTTATGTAATAATTTGTTGGTGTGCCTCACACCTTAGTGGTGTAAATCCATATAGGTCTGGGCAGTATGTTCTATGTTAGTAAGTTACAATTCATTTTTGTTATGTAGTCGTCCAAGTAAGGAAAGTCTGCGTTCTAGTATTTTTTTCAAAGTTGTGAATCCGGTTTAGTCATCTGTCTAAGTATTAGGTCTAACTTCTAATAATAATGAGATATAAAATTGTTTGATAAGTAGTGTGCTGTATGATAAGTAGTGTACTGTATGATAAGTAGTTATGTTCATGATAGAATCAGTAACTGAATTTTCTCAAAAGATAGGAGAATTACAAGGTAAGGTGTGTACTTCGAGAATCGTTACAGTTGTCCCCTCGGGACCGGACCGTAAATATGCTACCAAAGTAGAACTAATTAAAGGGGCGACTTAAAATACAACTGCGCAAGGACTGCGCACGCCGCAATAAGTTACACTTAATGGACTCTAAGCGCAAGTGGGGGCGGCATTGCTGTCTAATGGGGGGGGGGGCTTAATCTGTATTGAATTTGCAATCGTAAAATACTTTTATGTACATAAAGGATTAAATCTCTCCATCATATAAAAAGTTTTTTGTGATCAACATGCAATATTTTATTTTACAAATAAGGTAGAATAATAAAAATGGGGTATATACAATTGAGTTTAACTGATCAAGAACGCATTTTACGAAAATAAATAAATGAAAAGTTTATTTAAAAACAAATTTGATCCTTTTTATCTCAACTTTATTCTTTTCAAAACCTTCCAACGTGTCGTTCATGTAAATTTAAGAAAGAATTATATAGAAGAAGTTATCGAAGGGTCGAAGGCAATTAGCCGGCATTTTTAAGAATTTTAAAAGAGAAAATGACAACAAAGTAAAGGTATCCTTGAAAATGACCTGAGGGTCGAAACGTTGGAAGGTTTTGAAAAGAATAAAGTTGAGAAAAAAAGGAACAAATTTGTTTTTAAATAAATTAAACCACTCTCAAACAAGAATATATTAATAAAAATTAATCTAAATGAAAAGTTGTATGAAAGACAGAAATTGTTAAAGAATAGAATAGTTGAGAACTTACATCCTCAACAGTTGGAAAAAAACTGAAGCAGGGATAGAATTGAGAGCATAAAGCGTGAACTATTTGAAAATCTTCGAACCAGACAGCGAATTGAAAACTTAAAGACTGAACAGTAAATTTGGGGTTGGTCAAAATGGCGGACAAAGGGCACCTCCCCTGTAAGAATGTTTATATATTTATAAAAGGAGAAGATTGTTGGGGGTTAGGTTAATGTAGAACACTAAATATTTTATTTTAAAAAATGTACTTTTTAAACTTATGTGTGTTATTCTCCTGTTTTACATATTATTTACGGTTAACAATCATCTCATAGGTATATTTATTTAGTGGCTGTATAATTTCCTTTTATGGCGGTTTGGCAAAAAAGATTACAGTACTTTCAGTCGTTAAATTCAAGCCTTTGGTTTCATTTTAAAATATTGCAACTTAGTTTTAATATTGGCCCATCAAAAAAAATAATTTGATATCATTTTGACTTGGACGTGTTCCAAAGATAGCATCGTAGAGTGGGGTAACTTTCTTTACTAGGGGTATTCATGATGTTGTGTTAAATGTAAAATATTTTACCATTTTAAATGTTATAAGTATAGAATTGTGACCAGAACTATTTAATGTGATGGTTAATGGTAAATGGTAAGAGCTCCTAGCGGATTTTCTGAGCAACTTGTTTTCATAACCTTTCCTTCCTAAACTTCATGTTATAGTTCATTTATAAGACTTTATTAAAAATGGTTTATTTCAACATGCCTAAATTAAGTGAAAAGTGGAAGCTGTGTAACAGTTTGGCTACTGATTGTCTTGTTGATCTAACTTGTGAGGAAGAGAATCAAGATGAGCTAATTAACAACTGCCATTACATTATTATTATTATTGTCATCCATTGCTTTATTAGTTTTAAAAATATCGAAAACAATACTAACACAAACTACGAGCAAGTGACCTAACATAAGAATTATGTTATCATCACAAAATGATGACTTCAGCTGGTCTTTTGCGTGACATCATTCTCCATTTAGCTATCCTACTAACAGACTCTCTGCCATGTTATATGTTACATCGTTTTAACATGGTAAAAGAAGCAAATATTTCTCCATTTAACTTGTTAAACTAAAGATCATGAAAACCCTTCGGAGTTCGTCTTACAGTAGGGGTATTCATGATCTTTAGTTTAACATGTTAAAGTGTGTTAAATGAAAAAAACTCCTCGAAATATTTCCTTCATTTACCATGTTAAAACTATATAACATGCAACATGGTTGAGAGTCTGTTATTAGGTCTGTTAAATGGAGAATGACGTTATATGTTATGTCGTTTTAACAAGTTAAAAGAAGGAAATATTTCTCCATTTAACATGAGTTTTCTATTTAACATGTTAAACTAAAGATCATGAATACCTCTAAAGTTGTGGACAGCAACATATGGTTAGGCGTGTAGGTTGTAAATATGGGTTAGGAGTTATTTTGTTTTACATTAAATAATTATCTTTTTTATTTATTTGTGAATTCTGTTCTCTAAATTTCTTCATAAAGCATTATCTGTTTTCTTTTGTTAATAATATAGTTATTGATTAGTATGTTATGTAAGTTTTATATGCAAATGAATAACTATGCCTAAAACATAAGTTTTAATTAAAACATAAGTGTGTGCAATCATCCTGAAACGAGATTAAATGCCAGAACTGCAGTTAGTTCATTACTTCTGCATAGCACATTGCTGTCGAGTGCATTTCTCCATTGTAGCCACAGAGACCCCTGCATTCATCTTCAGGAAATATTTACTAACATCTTCAGCTGCAGTTTGACGCCACTCACAAATAAGGCATTTTGTTATTTTATTCGAATACACCTGTTTCCAATGTCAGCTGTTTATTTGGCAATTATATACGATATATTGTCATAACATCATTAATTTTCTATGTTTGTTCAGTTTTTACCATTGTAAAAATCATAATTTTCTTTTTTGTTATGATTTAGTTTCTGATATATTGATCTTCACGCAAATACTTTCTTTCCTTTTGGTTTTTCAAAATAAATATAATTCAGATGTTTTGTGTTCTTTAAAACTTAAATTTAGCGACTGTATATCTTTATGTTTTTTAGGTATACCCCATAAGTTAAAATAATATAACATTTAGCATGGTTGAGAGTCTGTTAATAGGTCTGTTAAATAAAGAATTACGTCATGCCAAAGATCACCTTAGCTCCACGCCATTTTGTCTAATAGAGTTTTGATAGGTTAGTTGCTCGTTGTTCGATTTCGGTTTTTATTTTGGACGTTTTTAAACTCTGAGTAATATATAAAAAAAAACAACTAAGAAATGAAAAAAAAAACTAGGAAAGGAAACAAAGGACAAGAGGTAGAGGGACAATGATACGACGAAGCTGTTCAACAATTTTTTATAAGGTTACAGAACATGTTGCCTGGAAAATCCGCTAAGAGCTCTTCCAACTATAAATTAGGCTGCTCACAATCCTATACTTATAACAGTTAACATGTTAAAACGCTTTACATTTAACACATCATGAATAACCCTTGTATCTAGAGATGTTGGTAAAGTAAATGGCCGAAACAATGTTTTATATATTCTTAAACTTTTTTAAATTCTGATTTACACTACATTTTTCGTTCTCCTTTAGTGGGTGTATGAACCATGCCTTCAACTGAATGCCAGGTACGCATTCATTTTTGGTTGGCTGGTTGGATTTGAGTGGACTGTATAATTGAAAAATAAAAAATGATTGAATGAAAATAAAATTTTATTATATAAATTACAAGTGGTGTAGGGGGTTGGTTAAAAGGGTTAATTAATTTAGAATAACTAGGCTATGGAAAACTGTAGATCTAATGAGGTGGTTGAGATGATATGGATTTTAACTATATTAAACTGGGTGGACTTACTCCATGCTTCCTTTCTTCTCTCCGTATCTCTCTCTCTCTCTCTCTCTCTCTCTCTCTCTCTCTCTCTCTCTCTCTCTCTC
>NW_027116732.1:92181-94086 GCF_000696795.3 Halyomorpha halys | reverse complement strand
CTCTCTCTCCCTCCCTCTCTCTCCCTCCCTCTCTCCCCCTTCCCCCCTGCTTCGAGGAGCAATGCTTTAGGCAGAAAACAAGATGGTCCTCTCATCCAGGTAGCTTTTTCTCACCACAGAGAGCACCTCACTAGAGATGGTAGGTTCTAATGTTGGCTACATTGGGCGCTACTGCTGCTTACATTATAGCAGTCTCTCAGATCCAAACATTTGGTTACTTACCTTACCCATCCTAACCCATTAATTCTTAATCTTTCATCCTTATCAATCCCTGATAACCCTCCGAGGCGTCTGAAAAGAAGATGGCCACGGGACCTTTTAATTTAAATTAATGCTTGAAGTTCCACCAATGGGTGGTTCCTTCCCAAGATTTTCAAGTGTAAATGAAACATACAACATATTTACTTATTGTATTGATTACTTGTACAGATACAAATCACAAAAAAAAGAAAACATTTTCCAAAAATAAACCATGACACCAAAGTTATGGATCAACCATGATAATAGTAAAAATTGTTTTTCTTATGTACTTAGTGATATTTACAACAGAATAAAAATATATACAACCAGTAAATTTGATGTTAGTTTATGCAATGGATTGATACAGGCATGTGGAGAATCTACCAATTGATAGAACTCCAAAATGGTAAAATTAACTTCAGGTTTTAAACTTCTGTGCTGAGTCTCTAAAAACGTTAACGTTTCTCAGTTTTATGTTTTATTTTTGAAAATAATAATTTATTATTAATTTATAAGTAATAAATGTATTTTCCATTCAGATACAATTTGAATTTATTCAAAGTTTAACTTTTAGTAAAGTCTTTGAGTAAAATGTTTAATCGCAATTTCCGAAGTTTAAAGTTGATTCTCAAGTCTCCCAAGTTTTTTTGAATTTCAAATTATTAACATTATTACCCTTAGTTGGTTTTATTCTCCTCTTATCCTTTCTTCCTTTAGCGACTTCCCACTAGCTATATAGCGACCCTTCACTTGTTATTGGCAAGGTCTAAATGTTTCTAATATTATTTTATATTTATTGTTTCTGCATGCTTCAGATTTTTCATAGTCCCCCTCTTAATGGTATGTATTAATTACTATGTTGATGATGATGATATGACATAATATCTTTTAAGATGACTTTCACAGTTTTATATGAACCCTTTGTTCTTATTATACTTCTGGATGTTTTCCCCATAAAGTTCAAAAAAGGAATAGTTTAAAAAAAAAAGAACAAGAAAAAAATAAAGAAATCTAAATGAGGGCGTTAAATATTCAGAGTTCATTATCTTGTCGTTAGCTGGGGGGAGGGGGGACAGTTGTAGATTTCTTTACAATCTTACCCCCCTCTCTTCTGTTTTGTATTCTCTTTCAATATTTATTATCTACGGAAGAGAACAAGTCCGTTACTCTTCTTCAATAATGCATCGAATCTCAAGTTTTACTGAATGTCATTAAATATTTTACCAACTTTTTTATTCTTTTATTAGCAAAAAACATGAAGAAATTATAATGTTCAGAATGGTAACAGGGCTAGAGAAATCACCTTAAAATCGTGCAATCTATTTTCACTTACCAATATATGGAGTATATAGTAATAGTACAAGAGCCGGGAAGAAAAATAAGTCAGTTATTTCACCACAATTTTTTATTACTTTAATGAAAACTTGGTATAATTACTAATCAAAATTGATGAGTCTGTCTAGTATAGATAGGGGGAATAAAAATGGCGGCTGATTCAAAAAATTAATTAATGGACCTTTATATATTAAAAACTACCAATAACACTAGAAAATCTAAAAGAACATTATTTAAATGAGAGCAAATTTGCTGAACTGTAAGCCCTAATAGAGCTATTTCTTAAAAATCTACTGAAATATCAGTAGTTAGTTTTATTTTATTTTTATA
>NW_027116732.1:88045-92023 GCF_000696795.3 Halyomorpha halys | reverse complement strand
AAAAGAACAAATAGTTTTAACTATTTAATTTCCGACGTTTTGCCCCACTTTGCAGTGCTTCATCAGGGCTAGAAAGATACAAAAAAAATTGTTGTGTTTTTAAAAAAAAAATCAATTTTATTTTGTCTTTTTAGCCCTGATGAAGCCTTGCAAAGTGGAGCAAAACTTCGAACATTAAAATAGTTTTAAACTATTTGTTCTTTTTTTGACCACAACCCATTCATCATTCTGTCCAATAATAGACATTCAATGGCTGGTATCTGTATCCATCTGACCAATTGAAGATCTTTGAAGCTAAAAAGTTTGCGATGAAGAAACAAGATATATCATCGTTAATAGTTATTATGAGATAGCTTTGAGGATATCGTTCGAATGCAGATCATCAAAAAGACAAAAATAAATATCTTTTGTGTCCACTTATATTTAACTGCTTAATACAAAGATTCTTTGTTGTATCTTCGTTAATATTAGTCCGATAAAGATTTTATTTAGTGTTTTTTATTCTCTTAATTGATAACTTAAATATCCGATTTTATTTTTATATAACAAGAAGATGGCCTAGGTGCGGTAAAAATAAAATAAAGTTGTAATTAAACTATCTATTGTGAACGAAGGTTTCGCCCCACTTTGCAGGGTTTCACCAGGGCTAGATAAGATTCAAACTACTAAAATGATGTAATAATAATAACCTAGTTAGAGAATAGACAGCATGAAATAAAAGAAAATTAAAGGTTGGTTAAATATAATATAAATTAGATCTAGACCAACGGTTGTGCAAGGAGGTGATTTGGTCAGAATAAAGCTTGAATGTCGAATTTTCACTTTATGTACCATGGAGGACTTCAGAACCCACAGGTTTGACTCATGGCTACAGTACAGAATAAATAATTATCTGACACAGCTGGATTCGTACTCAGCTGCTTGGAGTTATTAGCACAATGCCTTACCACTGAGCCACCCCACTCCCAATAATAGCATATAATACTTTTAAAAAAAAATCAACACATTGTTTCTTGGACATTTATTAAAAAACGTCGTTTTGTTGGACAAAAATTTGAAAATTAATGTACAGAAATTCGAGGATCACTCTGGGGTATCTTGTGACTATTGTTCCAAATTAAGAGAAAGATGTCAAATAAATCCCTAAAAAACACATAGAATGATTTTTATTTTTATTAAATTTTTGGTTTATTCGTATTTTGAAAAGTAAAACCTCAAATTTTGGGGAAAGGGTTTAAAATTTGTTGGAATAAGAAGCACTGTCCCTTACCACTGAACCAATATTTTAAATAAACTTCACATAATTTTCTTAGGTGAAAAAATTCGCTGTATATTTCTTACTACGAATTTTGTGTTAGTATCGTTCATAAATTACATAATCTCCTTGGTAACAGTTAACCGATACATTAATTATACCGTAGGAGGACTATTGTAGAGCTGCGTTAATTACTAAGTTAATTACCCCAATTAGATAGAGAGACATAATATCGCTGATCGCTGATCGCTGATCATGACGGCATGTATCAATTAACATACTCTGCTAAGCTGACATAACCTAGACTGACCTATACCTTGTGGAAATTACTTCTGATGAGTTAATTGCTGACCGTGGATAAATTCGAATATAAATTGCCATGTTATTCCTCTTTCCACTCCATTCTCCCTTCTCTACTCTTTCCTTATTGTCTCTCTATGAAATTTTATTTCATATTTTTTATTCTGTTAATTTGTTATATTTTTTTAGTTATTTGTATACTTTTTTAGGCATTAAATAGTTTATTTACTATATGAGCTCTTTTTATCGGACTATCTTCCTTTTATATGTTTTTTTTTAAAGATTTATTGTAATTTACAACTGTACAAAAAAAAAAAAATAAATATGAGGAATGTTTCAAACACTTGATAATCCAACAATACACCCAATGGTGGTACATCAAACATTAATTTAAATTAGAAAGTCCCGTGACCCTTCTTTTCAGAGGCCTCGGAGGATTATCAGGGATTGTTTAGGATGATATATTAGAAACTAATAGGGGTATTAATATCCTTCGTAAAATCCTTAATGCTCCTCACTTTGTCACAAATCAAGTCATCCGTCAGGACCTAATGTTCCATATGTTGCCGATTTGGCCAGAACCCGATACCGTTCCTTCCATGATAAACTTCTCAACCACCCAAACCAACTTGTTTCTAACCTGGCTTCTCCTTCATTACCTAATAATACTCCTAGGGGTCTGAAAACAAGATGGGCTCGAGATCTTCTCCTCTAGAAATGTTATTGGAGTTCTATCAGTGGGTAGATTCTCCACATGTTTTTATCATGTTACTATGTCACCTACAGCAAATTTACTTGTTGTATATATGTGTGTACAGTTGTAAATATCAATAAATAAATTATTAAAAAATAGGTGTATTCATGATCTTAGGTTTACCATCTTAAAGCGTGTTAAATGGAGAAATATTTCCTTCTTTTATTATGTTAAAACGATTTAACATGTAACATGGTTGAGAGTCTGTTACTAGGTCTGTTAAATGGAGAATGACGTCACACAACAGACCAGCTGAGCTTGTCACGGTTTTATTTGTTGTCGTGTTGGGTTACTTGCTCGTAGTTTGTGTTAGTACTAATTTGAATGTTTTTATAAGTAATAAAGCAAGGGATGTCAATAATAATAATGTAATGACAGTTGTCAATTAGCTCATCTTGATTCGATACCTCACAAGTTAGAAGATCAACAAGGCACTCAATAGCCAAACTTTCATACCACTTCCACTTTAGACATATTGTAATAAACAATGAAAACATGAAGCTTTGGAAGGGAAGGTTATAAAAAAAGTTGCTCAGAAAATCCGCTAGGAGCTCTTATGCATTTATCATTTAACATGACTTTAAATAGGACTGCTCACAATGCTACACTTATAACATTTAATATGGTAAAACATTTTACATTTAACACATCATGAATACCCCTAAAGGGTTAGGATCGTTATGAAATTTGGAATGAAAAGACGAATATCTTCTTTCGGGCCAAATTTTATTTATACAGGTAAAGATCTTACTGGTTTCCTGAAAAATAACAAATGGTGTTTAAGAAATTTCCTATGATGACATATAAAACCATACTATCACATGTAAGTTCGTTTAAACACATAAATTGAAAACCTTTCCACAACAGGTAGTGTAAGAATAGCTCACTAAGTAAATCGAATCGAAAGTCGTACGAGTGAAAGAAAATTAAAAACAGTTACCTTAAAGGGAAACAAACAAAGGCCAAACCGAGTGTGTGAAAGTGAAACAGTGTCCATAATGGAAGGTGAAATTAAGGGAGGTCCTTTTGTAGTCGGTGTAAGAAAGGACGTCCTGAGGACTATTATCTCCTGGAAAAGCTCTTTTCTGTTCCTTGAGGTCCTTCCCTAAAAGAAAAGTTTTCGACAAACTTTCAGTTCCAACCAGAATCCAGATTTCTTAAAACTATAAACAAGTTGGTTCAAGATTCAACACAGCCTGAAAGTATAAGACACAACGGTCCTAAAATATGGAATTACTATACCCTGTCCATCTTAACTTTTCCCGAACATAATCTTAAATCATACAAGTACTGAAACTTTATTATAATTAGCGAAATTCGTTCTATATTTATATATAACATAATATAATATATATAATCTTTTTTCACTTTCTTGAGACAGGTTATTATTTTTTAAATGAAATAAATTGAATGCAAGTTGTGTCTCAAAACATTCTTTATTATTTCTTTAAAAGTATAACGTTTCGATCATCATCACTGACAATCTTAATTATAAATTTTATAACTCATACACCGTTGTGATAAAGTAGTTCTAAAAAATTAATGGACTGTTACAGTTGCCATGGAGAAATCAAAACACTGGCGATATCTGCGTAGACAAGGGGTATTACGGTTGCCATAGTGAAATAAAAACACTGGCTATATCTGCGTAGACAAGAGGTGTTACGGT
>NW_027116732.1:86541-87860 GCF_000696795.3 Halyomorpha halys | reverse complement strand
GTAGACAAGAGGTGTTACGGTTGCCATGGTGAAATAAAAACACTGGCTAGATCTGCGTAGACAAGATGTGTTACGGTTGTCATGGTGAAATAAAAACATTGGCTATATCTGTGTAGACAAGAGGTGTTACGGTTGCCATAGTGAAATAAAAACACTGGCTAGATCTGTGTAAACAAGAGGTGTTACGGTTGCCATGGTGAAAAATAAACAGGAGCGCTATTTTTGAGACGAGTGGGTTTTGTTTTTGGTGAAGGCGACAGTTTGATTTTGGAACACGTATGTTCAGACGAGTGGGTTTTGGTTTAGTGAAGGTGACAGTTTGATTTCGGAACACGTTACGATTGTTCAATGTGAAGTGGTAATAGTTTAAAGGCCCTCTGTCTTTACTGTTTGAACTGGAATATCACCATATGAGAAATGTTGTCATATATGTTTTGTTTTTCAAAATTATGGTGTTCTACTTCAATGGACGGTCATTAACACTAGAAGTGGGGATATAATGCAGTGACGTTTCTTCAGCATGTCCTGGAGAAGTGAATAATAATGTAAATATAGTTATTAAGGTTAAGCATTTAAGTTAAGGTTAAGTCAACCTATAAGTTTTAATTGTTTTATTAATTGATAAGAATTCTTTTTTTTTTCATTTTTCATTCATTGTATATAGATTTCTTATTACTATTAAACTTTTGTACATATAGTTCTGCTGTTCTTTCTCTACTTTCAACTTGTTAATTTACTTATGTTTTTTTTGTTGTTCACGGAATATTACGATAATTCAACAGGTGGGTTGGCAACAGGCCTAGGTTTTATGTTACCTACATGTAAAGATATTCGCCAGTGGTCATAATTCAACAATTGTTTATATAGAGGTATATTTTAGTTATAATGTGGACATAATGGTTCGAGGTTTTCGTTATTTCCAAGAAAAAAATAACGTGGTGCCTAAGGAGTATTTTATTCTTTATTGTTTTTTTCCTTTTGCGCTTATATTTCTTTTTATTTGACTTTAACTCAACCCCTTCTCCGCTGAGCGTGGGCAACGATAAACGTATAACTAAGGATAAATCAAAATTTGCTGTTATAGGAGTATACTAAAATTAACGAAATATGGTGATTTGACTGAAATAAATTTTCTGACAATCCTCCGAGGCGCCTGAAAAGAAGATGGCCACAAGTCCTACTAATGTAAATCGTCATTAGAGTGCTACCAATGGGTAGTTCTCTACACGCCTGTATCACTCTATTATAACTGAGATGTAATTTACTGAATGTATTATATTAGAACAGTTCTAAATTTAATTAAATATATTAATAAAACT
>NW_027116732.1:83836-84846 GCF_000696795.3 Halyomorpha halys | reverse complement strand
TATATATCCCAATATGAGCAAAATGCTGAAGGCTACACCTCTCCCGGGTTAATAAGTGCCAAGGTTTAATTACTCACTGGTGCTTGGGAGATTTGACATTTGTTTTACAATCTTTGAATAATATAATATAACATACTACAATAGTATATTACAACAACATAATGTGTTATAATCGGCCATTAGAGATAACTGCCTGGATAATAACAGATGCAGCAGCTGCTGACCTTTGGCCGCGGTGAAGGTACCCACTTAACAGCTGATGTTCCCGTTCACTCTTACCCCAAGGTCCTACGTGTTGTTCTTATCTATAGCCAGCTGGTTGCGTACTGGTACCGGTACTGGTACTGTATAGAAATTATACCACAAAAACACGTAATTTACATTTATTATACACGATCCCGTTTTGCGTTACGACATATAATTCCTGAGGTCCCACTCAATTAGGACAACTTCTGAGGCAGGAGCTTGGAAAGGAAAGTCCTTGGAGATGTTCGCTTCCAGGATGCCGCTCAGATGTCGGAAGCTATATTTAAGTAAAACTAAATAACAACATCTAGAAACCTCTAAACCTCTCGCGGTTAAGTCCTTGACAAATCAAGAAACTGTAATCAATATTTGAACCTCGCAGGTAAGAGATTATTTATTTAGTTACATCATATTGTAAAGGGTATGGTATTTGTTGTCATGACAGCGTTTACGGTCGGACAAACGACCAACGTATTAACGATGAACTGTCGCTCCTTATTTACCTCATCACCATGGTAATTGAGCGGGAATACATTGTTTTCATTAATTAATGTAATGATATAATTCAAAGTTCGTTACATTGTGAACTGTTACTGTATTGGTAATTTTTATATACCAGTGAAGATTGTAGAAATTATGTTATGGGTGCGGTAAAAAAATAATTTTAACTGTAATTTTTCCTTTTGTTTTTTTTTTTCAAACTAATTATGTATTCTATCATTTAATTTCTATTTATGTTTCCTGTATTATATAATGGTGATATA
>NW_027116732.1:77267-83771 GCF_000696795.3 Halyomorpha halys | reverse complement strand
ATAGATCGTTGACCGTTATAGTTTCAAATATGAAGAAGGTCAGGGTTGCGGTCAAAAAGAACTACTTTTTAACTATTTATCATCCGACGTTTAGCCCCACTTTGTAGGGTTTCATCAGGGCTGTTCAAGTTCATAGGTTTACAGACATTTGTTTGTAAGTCTTTAAACCTATGAACTTGAATAACCCTGATGAAGCTCTACAAAGTGGGACGAAACGTCAGATAATAAATAGTTGAAAACTATATTAGTTCTTTTTAACCGCAACCCTGACCTTCTTCATATTTTTAATAATTACAGTTATTATTACAATCATAATTTTCTATAATGTTTTGTATTTTAATATATTTATCTTGTATTTAACTTATATGTAACAGTTATCTTCTCATTGTTTCTATAAGATTTTAAATTCGTCTGACTTTTGTTAATGTTGCTCATCATTACTCTAACTTACCTTGTCATTCTCAGGAAATTTTAAGTGGAGTTGAACTAATATACTTAGAGAGGTGTAACCTTATCCTTTGGAATAATTAACATTTTAATTATTTTCTTCTTTTGATAAACTGATTATTTTTTTAAAGTTCCATCAGTCTCACGAAGGCAGACCTTGCCTTGTTAGAAAGTGACAGTAACTCCTGGACTGATCAGTAGTCCTGTCGCGGTCCCGATGCTTAGCCTATAATAGGAAGCCTCTGCACCAGGTTTTGTCCTTTTTAGTGAAGAATCCTCTAGGACCTCTTCTTCAAAAAGATAGCGATTAGCCTTTTTTATTTCCTCAAGTACCTGAAGTAGAATATGAATGAGTAGGGAGAAAAAATTTGAAAGAAATTATCTTTACGATAGACAGTGGGGTTGCAAACGCGTTGGTCTAGAGGGCAGCCATTTCTCTTACCGCCTCAGATACTATTTGAATGCGATAGTTTGAAACATTTATGTTTAATCATAAGTCAGTTGTTGTACCATGGATATTATATGGGAAGAAGATGGTGCGGTCAGCATATAAAAACATAAATAAACAAAAAAATATTTATGATGACGTTTCGACCTGATTTTCAGGTCTTCATCAGGGCTATAGAACAAAAGAGATAAAAACCATAATTTAAAAAAAAACATAAAATTGAAAAGAAGTAGTATATAAACAAATTTGGAACTATACAAAATAATGAATTAAATAATACAAAATAATTTATTGATAATCATGGAATTAGACAGTACTAGATTGATAACAGTGAAAGATAAAATATATTATTATATAGGTAAGAGGATATGTATAATATAGTATATGTAAGTAGTATCTAAAAAACTGAAAAACAAAGTTGAATCTACAAATAGAACAGTATGACAGAAAATGAAATATAGTGAGTGATAGAAGGAGTACTATCTACACCTCATTGTAAAAAAAATATTTATTACTGTCAACGTTTCGGCCAAAATTTCGAGCCTTCCTTAGGTGTAACAGCAAAAAATAAGATAACAAACATAATGAATAAAAGGAATTATAATAATATAGTCTAAGTATTATAAGAAGATAAAGGCTATATGAGAAGAGTAATATTAAAATCAAGTGATAGGAAAGAACAAATAAAATTATACATATGTAAATCTAGTTAGTAAATATATGTACAAAATGAAAATTATTTAAAATAAAGTGATGGAAACAGTGGGAAAGTGAACGTATATGTAGGTAATGTAAGTTTATAAGTATAATAACTGGATTAAGGAAATAAATTGTAAAAGTCAAATAGAGTGAAATAGATTACAACAAGAAATATAATGATGTAGGGAAAAGACGAAAGGCTTCAGAAAGTCAGCATTGCTGTAGTACTAAACTTGGCTTGCTAGTTGATAGCTCGTGTATACACGTCGACAGTCTACGCCATGTCACAGCTCATTAACCAGAGATGGATAAGAATTATCTATATCTGAAACTAATAGCTAAAGTTGCCATGGATACGAACCTTATTCATGAATGAACCATTGATAAATAAATATCGTATCCATGACAATTTTTGCTGTTAGTTTCAAATATAGCTAAGTTTTGCCTAACTCTATCAGTTACTATAATTGCCATCGAGGGAGAAAACATTGTTCTCAAGGTTCACAACGCAAACATTCCTATTGTAATCAGTGTATATGTAAATGACCTTTTTATTAACCTAAGTAGTACATAAATATAAATAACCACATCTTATTATATCTCTGCCAGGGAAAATGGTGGAGTGTTTAGCTCAGTGGTAAGGCATTTCCTACTAACTCCAGGAACCCGGGTTCGAATCCGACTGTGGTAGATAATTATTTTTGTTTCCCTGTAGTCGTGAGTCAGTCCTGTGGGTTAGAGAGCCCTTCCGCCTCATAAATTGGGTACCATTTATTCCCTAAAAATAGCCGATATATTGTCGAGCGTGATTCTGACCAAATCACCTCCTTGCACAACCCTTGGTTTAGTTACAGTACTTCTTTGCAAAGTACTGTTTTTAGACCCTGACCTTCATGAGTTGTAAAGGTACAGCTTTAATTGATTTCATTAGGAATGCATTAGGGAATTGTTAACGAAAATAGGAATATATTAATTAAAATAAAAAAAAAATAATCAAAACAATAAAGGTTGTGCTGTAGAAAAGGTTGCAACAGAATACGGGTCTATATTTATATACACCTTTGATTTACTATGTTTTTCAAGATTACTTTGTAAGTTATAATGCTCAGACCATGAATTGGACACACTGGACTAACCCAAGAATACTTACTGTCAAGGACATCTAAACCAACATATAGACAGTGTAACGTACCACTCACTGTCAAAAACATACTGACAGACTGTGGGAATTTGATAGACACCGAATTACAATATCATTTGGCAACTTTACTAAACGATAATAGCTCTCACATTCCGGAAATATTTAATTACCTAGACAAAAAAAATCTGTTCGAATATGTATAAATGATTTGTTTTTGTTTTTTCATCTCATCACAATACAAATCGTCAAGACAACATCATACCAACTTAAACACCTCATCTACTCACCAGGGCTGTCACTCAGACTCAAATTACTCATCTACAAAGTAATACTACGACCATCACTCCTACCCGGCGCACCACTACTACACTATCTTTACCCAACAGCCCTGAAATCACTACAACAATACCAAAACAGCACACTACAGAAGATATGTCGAGGGACATCTCTTGAAAGACGTAACATGGCACACATTCATAAAGAACTACAGTTAGAAACTGTACAACAGCACATCACACGGAGACACATTAAATTCTTCGACAGTCTCCCTGCTTCCTTCAATCCAGTATTTCAGTCTATCACCCCATCCTGCGAGGTGGCAGGGCAGGAAAGGTCCCAAAAACCCTATTAACATCACCTCATAGCTCCATCTTCTGATGCACCCCCACCCCCTACCTCACACTTCTTTGATTTCAGACTGTTTCTCTTATCATTTCACTATTATCTATTGTCTTTATTATTTTTATTTTTTATCTTATATGCGATACAACACGAGGAGGCCCCTCACCTCCGGACTCAAAATAGCTCCTGAATGGACAGCTCATATGTAAAATTAAATATAACAGGTAACCTTAAAATACCAAAGGTAGTAAAAGGTTTTCTTTCTTACACAGTAATGCACTACTAATTCACATTTTATTTCTGTTTTTTAGAGGGTTCGGGAAAAAAATAAAATAAAAAATTCATCTCATCAATTAATGTCACTTACAGCTATCGAGTAAAATATATAATTTATATTTTTCCTTTTATCTCTCAATTATGTTTCTTAATATTAAATATTAATATAAATTCAGTTTATATATCCTTGTATAAGTTACGGTCTGAGTCAGCTGGTATTTCGATGTCCGCTGACTGAGGGGATCAGCTGATCGAGGGTATATAAGAGATGTAGCGAACACAATAAAGCTAACATATATTTTCATTTGTATATATTTATTTGTTTGTTTTATTTTTTCTCTAGGAGGTCAGACAAAAACAACAAAGAAAACAAAACAATAAAGCTAGTATTTTACAGCAGTTCAATCGTGTTAGATTTCCTTCTTCTCTTTTTTGACATTTTGCTTTCGCCAATACTTAACTTATAGATATGATGATATCAAGAATGTTCCCTAGAGGTCAGTCAATATGCATAGGCAAACATCATAGTACAAGAGCCCAAGTGGAGAAAAAAGGCAGTTATCTCACCCCAATTTTTGATTACTTAATTAAAAACTATGTATAATTAATAGTCAAAATTGATGAATCTGCCAAGTATAGGTAGGGGGAATAAAAAATGGCGGCTGTTTCAAAACCTTAAAAATAATTAAATTTTTATTCCGAGCGCAATATCATTACAACTACCAACAACAAGAAAATCTAACATAGCATCATTTAAAGAAGAGTAAATTTGCTAAAATGTAAGCCCTAATAGTGCTATTTACGTTCAATAGTTCTCGAGATACAGCTTTTTAAAAAGTAACATTTCATAAAAATGTATGAAACGTACTGAAATATCAGTAGTTAATTTTTTTTGAGAAATCTATACCTCAAAAACCATTTGACGTACAGATGTCTATTAGCACTTAAAGCTAGTTTAATGAGCTATAAAGTGGTTTATGATATTTATTTTCTTAGGAGTAGTAGTTTTCATGAAATTCAGTAAAATAAATTGATTTATAGTTGTTGGGACAAATTTTCATTTGCCAAATTTATATTCACATGTGAATTTCATAAAAATTACTACCCCTACGAAGATAAGTGTCAGAAACCACTTCATAGTAAGTTAAATTTTCTTCATTTTGAGTGTTGCCCGACATATGTGCGTATCATGGGTCTAGAGATATATTTTTTAAAAAATCTAGCATTTTATACGAAAAATTAGAAATTAACATTTTATGAGTTTATTTCGTCAAATATAATAAAAACTACTACTCCTACAAAGGTAAACATTATTAACTAGCTTTAATTTGAGTGATAGCAGACATCTGCACGTCCAATGGTTTCTGAAATAAAGTTATTGTCCGAACAACTATAAATCAATTTATTTCAGCAAATATCATGAAAACTACTATTTCTACGAAGGTAAAGTTCTTAAACTACTTTATAGTTCATTAAACTAGCTTTAATTTGAGTGCTAATAGACATCTGTACTTCACATGGCTCCGGAGATATAGATTTCTCAAAATAAATTAACTAACTACTGATATTTCAGTACATTTTTATGAAATGTTGCTTTTTTAAAGGCTATACCTCGAGAACTGTAGGATGTAAATAGCTCTATTAGGGCTAATATGTTAGAACATTTACTCTTCTTTAAATAACGTTCTCTTAGGTTTTTTAGTGTTGTTGGTAGTTTTTAAGATATAGGGCTCCGAATTAAAGATGTTTTTTTAAGGTTTTGAAACAGCCGCCATTTTTTATTCCCCCTACCTATACTTGGCAGACTCATCAATTTTGACTAGTAATTATTCATAATTTTCATAACTGCCTTTTTTTTTCCCGAATCTTGTACTATCAACTTCGCTGTGGATTGCTTCATATTATATTTAAAAAAATATTAATTGCATTTATAAATTAATTGCAATATTTATTGATAAAGTCACCCCCGAGGTATTTATTGAGCTCACAGATGCCAGAGGATCACCTCATTCTTAATTAGGAATGTAAGTTGATAGAGCCACTATCCCGGTATCCAGGTTACGAAACATCACTGTGTCGTAACCTGTTCCATCATTGACAGTTACAAATGGAACTACAAATAACACTTCAGTTCCTGTGTGCTCTATCAGCCTTAGTTATAGAGACTAATCCAAAGCCTCTTCACAAGTTCTCAGTATTTATTAGCTCTGAGTAAGTTCTATTCGATGTTTCATTAATCAGTCGATCAGTAAAGTGTGTTCAGTTTAAAGGTCATCTTTCGGAACTCGTTCATCATTTTTTTTATTTTGTTGCCCAATATAATGGACTGGGCGCTTATTGAAGTATGTACCTACATCATTTTTAATATATCATTTCATAAACATGAGAGATAGTTAACCGTGGATGACTTGTACTAGAATGGTTGGGGGGGGGGTGCGGTTAAAATATAACATAAATAAGTTGAAGTCATTTATTTAATCTAAGAATAGAAAAAGATAACAACTAATGAATACAGAAAATAAAATAAGAACATATAAACAGAATGACATAAATTTTGCTTCTTAATCTAATATTATGGTTACATATTTCATTTGTTACATATATTTTCTTTCTTTCGATTTTATTTTTCTTTCCATATTTTTAATTTATTAAATTATTAATAATGTAACTGATCTAGCCCGAACCAGATAATCCTTCCATTATAAACTCTCTAACCACTCAAACCCCCTAGTTTCTAATCTTGCATCCTCTTCCATTCCTGACAATCCTCCGAGACGCCTGAAAAGAAGATGGCCACGAGACCAGCTAATGTAAAATGTCATTAGAGTGCTACCAATGGGTAGTTTCTCTACACGCCTGTAACACTCCAATT
>NW_027116732.1:74702-76367 GCF_000696795.3 Halyomorpha halys | reverse complement strand
TGTAAAAGGAAACTGTAGGGGTGAAAAAAAATTGTTTATTATATCCTATTATTGTATATCTTTTTTTATGATTATACCATGTATGTGTAATGTATATATGTCCGAATACGGATTGATAAGTATGCTGTGTGAGATAGCAACCTAATGTATTTAGGCAGCATAGATGAATAAATAAAAGTATTTCTCTCTTCTTCTTGAAGACTTTTGAGATTGCGGTGAATGAAGAACACAAGTAAAAATTATTTGATTAGTACACTAACAATATAGATATATAAATTAAAAAAAGCATGATAATAAAATAAGAAAATCAATAATAATATAAGTTCATAATATGTTGTACAGGAAGAAAGTGTATACTATCATGAGAAGATTAAAACGGGAAATATAGTTATAGTAAAATAAAAACAAATCTGTATATATATAGGAGGCCAGGGTAGCCGTGAGGGCTATTAAGTTGGTACTAGATCAGTACTTGGATGGGTGACCGCCCGAATGGATATTCACTCATACCAGAAGACACGCTTCGTCAACCCTCCTCCCTCAGCCTATTGGAGGTCTGTTTAAAAATGTGCATAAAATAGCATTCGATCAAAAAATTTCAATACGATACCCAGAAAAATCTCAAATTTAGTTGAGTACTGAAATTTTAACTTTTATCTGACTGCTAAATAAAAAATCATAGCTTTTAGTTGATTGTAAAATGCTGATTTACAAGACAATATTGAAACCTGTCTGAAGTTGTGGAGTAGAACATTGGGTTATGGCAAAAAAGATCAAACGGAAATATAGAATGTGTCTCTGTGAAACAATTCTTTTTTCATGCTGTGGCTTGCCACATATTTTTAATTTATTGTAATATTCGAAGAAATAGCTTTCCAAGTAATTTCGAAAGGTGTTAGTATTTAATTAATTAGCATTAGTATTTAATAACTAGGGGAAAACAGAATTTATCATACCGGCGAAACGGCTGCTTCTACACAAATACATGTTAGAACATACCTTTTATTCATGCGTCCCCTCAATTCCCCATTACTATTTATAACTTTCTATGTTGAATGTTATTATTTCTAAAATGTTTATCTTTCGAATTTTATTTTATTTATTATTATTATTATTATTTTGCTTGTTTTATTTATCTAACCAAAAAATTATAAGTTTTTGATTTAGTAAGTAGTTTTTGTTATTATAAGTCACTGATGTATGATATTTGCTACTTTTTTCCTTGCCTTATTTTTTAATTTTATATTATATTATATCTATATAATTAATATTTATATTGTTTTATACTGGAAGATCACTTTGTCTTTGACTGCTGTCAAAACAGCCCTGACGAAGCCCTGCAACGTGGGGCGAAACGTTGGCTCAATAAAATAGTATAATTATCTACTATTTGGGTTTTTTTTTTACCGCACCCGGACCATATTCCATTCATCTATATCGTATTAATATTATATATTCCCTTTGACGTTTCGGACTGTCCATCTTTCTTCAGGTGTTGATACTGATTTCTATTTTGTATCAATATCCTTAAATAGTTATTTAATGTTATATTTTCAAACCTTTAAAATTATATATATGTATGTATAGTTGACCGTAAAAATTGATATATAGGGAGATGGTCAGGGTTGCGGTCAAAAGAGAAATAAAAATAGTTTACAACTATTT
>NW_027116732.1:69937-72602 GCF_000696795.3 Halyomorpha halys | reverse complement strand
TTTATCATGTTACTATGTCACCTACAGCAAATTTACTTGTTGTATATATGTGTATACAGTTGTAAATATCAATAAATAAATTATTAAAAAAAAAAAAATTTGCGTATTCCTTTTTGAAAATATTTCTGGGGTAAGGAGAATGAGTCCCCCTTAGGCGATATATATGGCAGGCCATGATAACGTTTTACATAAATTACATTTGAAATAGTTAAGTAGAAAGGAGATCCTTTTCCTATCGGCCTTGCCTGATTGACAGTAAAGGTGACCTTAGGAGAGAGATCTTCCTGCATCTTGCGACATCTGCTAAGGCGTTGTTAACTGCATAGCATGCAATCCATCTTATATAATGTCTTATTATCTTGCAGGATAAATTTAGCTTTGATGTTAAAGTTTAGGTTATTATTTTCGCTCTTATTAAACATGGAAACATATGTATTATTTCTTCAATTTAGGTTCATTATTTTCGATAAAGAACCTTTTTGATCGACCAAGAAAAAGTTATCCTTCTCAAAATTATGTCGAAACCAATATCTAAATAAAAAAAATTCTGTCTATGGCTATTCTTGGGAACAATGATCTATTGAACCATCTGTATTATTTCTAAAAGGCAACCGATCAACCCAAAAATTTCCAAAAAAAATATTAGAAAAATTGAAAATTATTTCTGGAATGGATTAAAAGTGTTTTAAACTCCAAAACCTCTGAGCCTATTTTGGTGCCCTGTGCAGGGTGTGGTTACTGTATCTTCAATAAAATAAAGTCCTAAACTTTTCATAAATGTAAAATTGTCAAAAAAAGGGCTTGAAAAATTTATGAAGAAATTAAAACAATTTTTTTTAGAACATGTGGTCAAAAAGGAAGAAAAAATAGTTTTAATTATGTATTTATTTTCTGCCGACGTTTCGACCTACGTTGTATGTGTATCAGGGTTGTTAGCGTAAACTAAGACACCTCAACTCTAACTAACTTGAGTTGAGGGGTCTCTACTTGCCTTTGCTTACCTGAAGACGACTTACAGATTAGGTCGAAACGTGGGCAGAAAATAAATAAATTATTATTACTATGTTTTCTTCCTTCCTTCCTTCTAGACCGCATCCCTGAGAATCTTCTTCAAATTAACTTAGGTCAATCATATATATATAAAACTATTTTTGTTACTGTTATCTGTGTTAAGAGCCTCAGTAAATATTTTCCTCCCGACAGGTAAACAATGCTCTGGTGATTAATATATTTGTGAGTTCAAAAAGGTAATTATTAAAAATAATGAATTTATGGTAAAATGAAATAGTCAAAAAATAAATAAATTAAACAACAATTTTAAACATACATTACTAAAAAATAAGTAAGACAAAATTTATATAACAAATCATTTATTTGTATTGAAAAATGCTTCTTATGAGAGTGGGTAGCACATTGGTAAGGCATTATTATCTGTTTCACTGAAGTCGTTGGGTTCGGGAGACCTTCACGATCCACCCAGCCTTATTATGTGGGTATTACTAATTGAGTAAGACTCTGGCGGTCGACCGTAATCCAGACCAAATTACCCCCTTCACAACCCTGCGTCTAGTAACTATACTTCTTACTGTACTGTACCCCTGACCCTTCCTAGGCTGTAGCCAGTACAGATTTATTAGAATTTTAAGTTCATGTTACTCCCTCCTTTATCTCCCGATCTATAATTAGTTTTTTTTTTTTCTCATTTGAGAGTTTCGCTCACCAGAACACCTCTTTCATTTCTTATTTTGAATCATGAGCCGAGGCAAGATCTTATACCTTTTACGAAATATGGATTTTTCAGCCACCGACGGAAAAGCTATAATTTACAATTTTTTTAAAAAATAATTTATTGATATTTACAACTATATACACATATATACAACAAGTAAATTTGCTGTAGGTGATATAGTAACATGATAAAAACATGTGGAGAATCTACCCACTGATAGAACTCCAATAACATTTCTAGAGAAGAAGATCTCGAGGCCATCTTTTTTTCAGACGCCTAGGAGGATTATTAGGTAATGAAGGAGAAGCCAGGTTAGAAACAAGTGGATTTGGGTGGTTGAGAAGTTTATTATGGAAGGAACGGTATCTGGTTCTGGCCAAATCGGCAACATATGGAATATTGAGGTCCTGATGGATGACTTGATTTGTGTCAAAGTAAGGAGCATTAAGGATTTTACGATGGATTTTGGACTATAAGGATTGGATTCTGGAGGAATTTGATGGTTTAGTGGAGCCCCAAAGCTCAACTCCGTATGTCCAGATAGGCCTTATAATTAATTAACAATTTAAATTTTAAATTTCATTGAATGGAATCGTGAAGATTTTTTTCATCATCTCATTCAATTATATATAAAAGAAAATTGTACAAATGGTCTATTATGAGATTATTGCTCACGGGACACCTCTTAGGGGACAAACAAGTAGGACACTCCTGCCAGGTTAATGCTTCTAAAGAAAAATAAATACAAATAAAATGATGATAAAAATCCTACATGTACATGTATATAAGATACGAGCTATGATATATATATAATCACTTTGTCTTTGACTGCTGTCAAAACAGCCCTGACGAAGCCCTGCAACGTGGGGCGAAACGTTGGCTCAATAAAATAGTATAATTATCTACTATTTGGGTTTTTTTTTTACCGCACCCGGA
>NW_027116732.1:65827-69887 GCF_000696795.3 Halyomorpha halys | reverse complement strand
TTCATATGTTTATATAAATGTTTTTAAGCTACATACAGCTGGGAACTAAGGGAGTTCCTTTGAAGAAATTCTTCCTCAATAAATATGGATCCCTGAGATCGGCCGAATACATACTACACTGACTGATAACTTGCTTCTATGCAGCTAAATTGCTGTATAAACATCCATACCCGGTAGTATTACAGCGATGTTAGTTGGCGATAGCAACATCAACAACAGTTTAATGTTACTATTTTAGGTAAAATACATCGTCGCTTAACATGATATCACATTATTTACAATTTAGATATTGATTTTACAAAAGAAATATACATACACAATTAATAGATTAAATTAATTTATTTTATAAAATAATTTATTTATTGTTATTTACAACTGTATAAAATGTATATAACAAGTAAATTTTATGATCTCGAGGCCATCTTCTTTTCAGACGCCTAGGAGGATTATTAGGTAATGAAGGAGAAACGAGGTTAGAAACAAGTGGATTTGGGTGGTTGGGGAGTTTATCATGGAAGGATTGGTATCTGGTTCTGGCCAAATCGGCAACATATGAGACTTTGAGGTCCTGATGGATGACTTGATTTGTGACAAAGTAAGGAGCATTAAGGATTTTGGACTGTAAGGATTGGATTCGGGATGAATTTGATGGTTTAGTGGAGCCCTCTAGCTCAATTATGTCCAGATTGGCCTTATTACAGTCATGTAGATCAGTCTTTTGTAAGGTGTTGGAAGTTTAGACCGTTTGTCTAGTAAGTGCTGTAATAGTCGGAATCGGCGAGAAGTCTCCTGTTTTCTCAGTCTTGGACAAAATAAATTAAAAACAAAAAAAAAGTACATATTTTCAGTGCTACTTCAACTTACATTTTATGGTAAGTTGTAATTCTACTGTTATAAGACATAATGTTTTACTTTGTTATTTATCCTTGCTTTATACCAATTTGCAGTGCTTCCTCGATCCGCTAACTATGTATTAGAAGAGCTGGTTGTGGATTGTCAGACTGTGCGACAGGTTGGTCGTGATGTGCTGCCCTCTTTCGAAACGTCTGCTCTCTCGGAACGCCTGGGATCTTGTAAAGAGCTTTCTATAATCACATCGTGTTCCATCTTGTTATCTCGTTTATTGATTGAATAATATTGATGATATTGTGTCTCAACTGAGGAGAACTGATTGCTTTATTTAATTGGATAACGTTTCGAAATGATATTCCATATTAAATAAAGATTCTATTATTATAACTGCTTTATAGGATATCAGGGCTAAAAAATGTTTTGTTTTTTTAAATTATTTATTTAATGTAATTTACAACTGTACAAAATAATACAATAGGTAAATATGTAGTATGTTTCATATAAACTTGAAAATCTTGGGAAGGAACCACCCATTGGTGGTACTTCAAACATTAATTTAAACTAGAAGGTCCCGTGGCCATCTTCTTTTCAGACGCCTCGGAGGATTATCAGGGATTGTTAAGAATGAAAGATTCAGAATTAATGGGTTAGGATGGTTAAGGAGTTTGGAATAAAAAGACGCTTATAGGTTTTGGATAAAATCTGTAACGAATGGGATGTTAAGGTCTTTATGAATGAGTTTATTTGTGACGTAATAAGGAGTATCAAGTAGGATTTTGGATTGTAACGATTGGATGCGGGAAGAATTTGATGATTTGGTGGAGCCCCAGAGTTCAACTCCATATGTCCAAATTGGTCTGATTATTGTAGTGTATACTAATATTTTGTAGTTAATGGGAAGTTTAGAGCGTTTTTCAAGTAAGAGTTGTAGCAATCGAAATCTATGAGCAGTTTCTTGTCATTTCTGTCTTGTGTGTGGATTCCAAGTAAGTCTCTTGTCAAGATGGAGTCCTAAGTATCGAATCTGTTCAACAGGGATTAGTGGTGTATTTAGAAAGGATACTGTAGGACAGGAGGGCAGAGGTTTACGACGGAGAGTAAAGGTGATCTGGTGGGATTTGTAAGGAAATATAAAAAATGTATTATTCAAAAATGATATAGCATATCTCTGGCAAATTTCATATTTTTAAATCCATGGATTTTTTTGTAAAACTTTGCCAGCGTTAAAATCTGAAGTATTTAAGATTACATTCTAAGAGTTTTAAGATCCAACCTCCCAATTTAATTTATTAAGCAAATACAATATATACAGAGGAAAGTCTATATTTATACATACATATTTACAGTGCCTTTCCTTGGTATTATAAGGGTTTGGGCTGGGCCCATTGAAGGACGGGTTACAATATTGGCCCAGGAGCCGCTGGCCGGGTTGTACAAAAAACGGGGAGGGACCGCTCCAATTTAAGATTCAAAAGTTGTTGATTTGATTTGACATTGAATAATCTACTTGTTATTATGAGAATGCAAAGAGGTTTCAAAGAAAAACTGGTGCAAGGATCTGGATTTTCTTTTTTTTTTTTTTTTTTTGGAATCCAAGAGTAAGGGAATTCACAAACACATATATATATTCTTTAATACTCATGTATAATGGGGGAGGGCGGAGGCACTTTGGTAAGGCACAATGCTTCTAACTCCAATAACCCGTGTTCTAATCCTGCTGGGCAGATAATTATTTTATTTTTGTAGCCGTAGGTCAATCCTGTGGGTTATGGAGCCCTCCTCATAAAAGTGGGTACCGTAATTGGGGAAACATCTGGCGGTTAAGCGTGATTCTAACCAAATCACCCACCTCCTTGCATAAACCTTGTTTTAAATACAGTGCTTCCATGACCCTTTATGAGTTTCAGGAGTTCACATTACTATTATCTATTCATAATATTTTATGAAAATAAGCCTTCAGATTTTTAAAATTATATATAAAGAAGATTTCCTGAAAAAGTTTAGTTCAAAATCTAAATTCAGGATACTTTTGATGAGAGGTGAGGTTGGATGGTGAGCCATACCACCGAACAAATCGACTGCTCCAAGTCCCTCTGCGGCCATAGAGGTCGTTGAACCACAATTGATAGGCCATCAAGTGCTGGTACTTCTCCAGAACTACCTCACTGGACCGGAACATTACTCCTTGTACCTCTTGCTCGAACATCTTTATGGCCGATAAAAGACTTGTCTAGCCCGTGTTGCTTTTGGCTACATTGCTGTGCCCATTTAGAGGAATGTGTGTGTATGGGACGCAAAATAAATAAACAAATGAAAAGAAAAATTAATTGGAACTGTACGAATAAGATTTATTAAAAAAAAATCAATATGAGAAAGACGAAATGGAAAAAAAAAGTATTTTAAGTACATATGTGAGGGTATCACACACATTTATGCAATGCAGTTTCTGATTTAAACTAAACTAAAATAAAAATAATTTAACGTTTAACATCTTAAATTATTTTTAATATTTAAAAGAAGTGAATAGTAGTTGTTAAATACTATAGGTGTGTCTTGAGTCTTGATTTTGGTTAATAGTTGCTTGGGATGGCTTCTTCTAGTAATTTCTGATAATTTATGTTACACTTCACAAAAAGATTAAAATAATTTTAAAATTATTTATTAAATTGTTATTACACTTTAAAAAAATCACTATCTTACTTTATTTATAATCTTGACACTTTCTTGAGACTGGTTTCTATTGTTTAAATCAATAATTTTTTTATCCATTTTAGTCTCAAAACATTTTTTTATTTCTTTATAAGTCCGACGTTTCGGCCAATCCGGCCTCAAGGACAATGTTAATACAATTTTAGAACCAAATCATTTAAAAACAACTTCATGCAGGCTATTCTGCCCAGACCATTTATATCACTCTGCAAATTACCCTAATTAGTCAAATGTTCACATAAAATAAAAATTTAATAATCTTTATTACAGTCAACGTTCTTTGTAAAAATTTATCACTATCTACTTATTTATTTACTTATTTATCACTATCTGCTTATTTATTTACTTATTTATCACTATCTACTTGTTGTTGTCTGGGGCTTAAGGGCGTAAAACCCTGAGGTCATCAACGCCCATGTTTCGTGCTTTATATTCTATTTCTATAATTCTATTTCACTTTAAATAATTTCGAAAAAAAATGTAAATAATTACTTCTGTT
>NW_027116732.1:59405-65512 GCF_000696795.3 Halyomorpha halys | reverse complement strand
TTTAATTTGCTTGGCGGGCTTTCATCCCACATGGCTTGCCAACTAGATAATATCTCATTTTTCATTGGAAGACTTATTTCTTGTGGTGTCAGAATGGCCGTGCCCTGACCTGGAAGAGCAAGTGCTTGTTTAGCTGCAAAGTCCGCCAGTTCATTTCCAGTGATCCCCACGTGACCCGGCACCTATATAAAGAAAACAGTTTTTCCCAAGTTTTCGAGCATGTTGGTATAATTGTGAATTTTTATGATCAGCGGGTGTTTCGGGTAAGCGATCTTCATGGCTTTTAGTGAACTTAAAGAGTCGGTAATGATAATAATGTTAGTATTCGTTACTGTCATGGAGAAGTGGAGTGCTGAGGCTATTGCATGTAATTCAGCCGTATATACACTGCATAATTTATGGAGTTTTATTTTATGGGTTGAGTTGTTAGTGATGAAAGAGGATGCTGTAGATTCGTCAGATTTTGATCCATCAGCATATATAAAAAAAGGATCAGGAATATTTTGACAAAGACGTGAGAACCTAGTTCTATATTCAGTAGGTGACGTACTACCATTGAGAAATCGGGATAATTGGAGCATTGTATTTGGTAGCCTGTGTATCACTATCTACTTATTTATTTACTTATTTATCACTACATCTTTTTATTATTATTAAAATTGCATTCTAACAGTTTTTTATAATTATTTATTTAATATTTATGAAATAATTTGACATAAAATAATTTTGTGTAGTGGTTTCACATACAACAACCATAAGAACTCACTTTTTCCTAATGCCAAAATAACGCCTGTAAGATGAGGACTGCGCTCACAATATTGTTTGATGGGAGAACTAATTACAGTGAATTCTGTAATAATTTTGAATAGTGTAATAAACCAGACTCATCAAGATTATTAGATACATTTCATTTTTTTGTTACAAATCAAGTCATCCATCAGGACCTCAATATTCCATATGTTGCCGATTTGGCCAGAACCAGATACCGTTCCTTCCATAATAAACTTCTCAACCACCCAAATCCACTTGTTTCTAACCTGGCTTCTCCTTCATTACCTAATAATCCTCCTAGGCGTCTGAAAAGAAGATGGCCTCGAGATCTTCTTCTCTAGAAATGTTATTGGAGTTCTATCAGTGGGTAGATTCTCCACACGTTTTTATCATGTCACTATTTCACCTACAGCAAATTTACTTGTTGTATATATGTGTATACAGTTGTAAATATCAATAAATAAATTATTAAAAAAAACAAAAAAAAAAATAACATTTCATTTGAAGGCAGCCAAAGATCTACAAAGTAAAAAAGAATAAGGCAATATAATTGTATAGTGTTTGTTTTAATTATATGTATACTAACTCTAGTACACCTTCACATTAAAAAAATAACTGAAGATACTGAACTGGACCAGGTTACGATACCTAAAGATTTCTATTATCTCTTCATCCATTAGAAGTGAAAATAAAAAACTGAACAAAATCAAGATGAAACCTAACTGTTCCACGGGAGTCGTCAAGCATGTAGCAATGGTATTGAATGACTGTTCGCATTGGCTGCTTCACACGGGCAACAATGCAAGCTTTATGAAATTACTATTTTCACAGGAACCTTCCACAAATCGTAACAAGACTGCTCCGATTGTTCTCCGGGCTTTGGGAACGATTGCAAACACACCATTAGTCCTTAATGCTCATCTTAAACCTCACATATCTTGCTTAGTAGTTATTGTGAACATAGTAAAATAAAATTTGAGTTCAATTTTTATAAGAGACAAATCTATTAAGGTATCTTCTAACTTTACAAAAAAAATTACCCGTTCTTTGTGTATCAGTGACCTCGTTAATTGCAACTATATGTTTTGTTAAGATGAAATTTTTAATAATGAATACAAATAGAGTGTTTTTTTTTAAAGGAGATAGTTGACCGTTTGAAGTATATTGTAGGATGATAGTCCGGGTGGCGGTCAATAAAGCTATCAAAATAGTAGAAGAAAACTGTTAATTGTTAACCAACGTTTGCAGGGCTTCGTCAGGGTTAAATTAAGTACTATCTCAGGATTAATTGGGATGCCAGGATAATCGCTGAAGGAAATTATCCAAAAATAAGTTAATTAATTAATTTATATTGAATACTGCAAAACTATTATTATAATTGAATTCTTTTCCAAAGGCCTTTTGTGTGTTTACCAGTTACCAATTAAATATTTTTATCCTTTGAATACCATTATTGTTAGCATTGAGTATATTTACAACATATTAAGAGGTGGTATTGGGTAATATAATAGTATATAAACTATATCGATGAACAAAATATGTATCTACATGCATTATCTGATTGCCATAAAATGAATTTATAAAATGATTGAAATGATCCAGATAATTGGTTTCCATAAAATATTGTTTACATTATGAATTGTTACGTAATGTATCTAAATAGTTTCTGATGTGGATGATTCATGTCATGACGTGTAGTAAACTTGGGTGTTGTCGTTGCCATGGTTCCATTCTGAAGAGCCCTTCTCAGGACCTCTTCTCTAGCCCGTCTTCTTACTTCTGTGTCTTCTTCTTTAATGTCCTTTTTTTCTGGTCTAGTTGTCCTTTCCCCTTTCTCCCGTCCCCCTTAGAGGCGTTACTTTTTTTATTTAATCTAATTCCTCATTGGTTCTGTCAGCACCTTTCAATAACTTTAGACCCACACCCTGTCATTCTTAATCCAACCCATATCGAATATATTGAAGAAGAATTAAATATTCCACTCCCATGACCCTTCCTCCTAAAGCATTTCATCCTTCAGAAATATCCAACATCATTCAGAAGTTACCTCCTGCAAAGCTCCCGGTTATGATCTAATTACATCCCATATTCTAAAACATCTTCCTCTAAAATCTGTTCTATTCCTCACCTACATCTACAATGCTGTCCTCAGATCCATTTATTTTCCTGACCCATGGAAATTATCCATAATCAAAATGATCCCCATACCTCAAAAGACGCCAGAATATCCTACCGTCCTATCTCTCTGTTACCTATCATGGGCAAAATACTTGAGTAACTCATCTTAAAACACCTGTACCCTATCCTTGATTCCAACCACATAATCTCAGATCACCAGTTTGGTTTCACATCTCACTCCACTATCCAGCAATGCCATCGTGGGGTTGATGTCTCGTCTTCATTGGAGCGCGGAATGTACTGTTTGGGAGTCTTTCTTGATGTAGAACAGGCTTTTGATCGAGTCTGGAACCCAGGACTGCTATACAAGATCCGTGAATTCCTACTCCCTACATACTTTCTCATTATCCGTTCTTATCTCCGACAAATTATTCAAATAAATCACAACAGCGCTTATTTATCCCCATTTCATCAGTCTACTGGTGTACCTCAGGGTAGTATCCTTTATACAGTTTTCATAGCTGACATCCCAACCCATCCTAACACTGTCCTCACCATGTATGCCGATGACACATGTCTATTGTCAGTGAACAATGATCCTTACATTGTATCCCAAACCCTCCAATCCCACATCACCACCCTTGAAGAATGGTGCCAAAACTGGAGGATTAAAATTAATTCCAATAAATCTCACAAATCACATTTACCCATCGTTGTAAACCCATGACTTCTTACTGCTAACACCCCTCCTATTCCTGTCGAACAGATCCGTTACTTAGGACTACATCAAATCTGGACAAACGATTGACATGGAATCCTCATACAAGACTAAAAAGGCAAGAAACTGCTCGTCGATTTCGACTATTATAACATTTTGTGTTTGTCTAGGTATAAATTGCCAATCCATTACAAAAGACTGATCTACATGACTATTATAAGGCCCATCTGGACATACGGAGTTTTGGGGCTCCACTAAACCATCAAATTTCTCCCGAATCCGATCCTTACAGTCCATTGACCTTAATGCTCCTTACTTTGTCACAAATCAAGTCATCCATCAGGACTCAATGTTCCATATGTTGCCGATTGGGCCAGAACCAGATACCGTTCCTTCCATGATATACTTCTCAACCGTCCAAATCCACTTGTTTCTAACCTGGCTTTTCGTTCATTACCTTATCATTCTCCTAGGCGTCTGAAAAGATGATGGCCTCGAGATCTTCTCCTCTAGAAATGCTATTGGAGCTCTATCAGTGGGTAGATTCTCCACATGTTCGTATCATGTCACTATTTCACCTACAGCAAATTTACTTGTTGTATACAGTTGTAAACAACAATAAATAATAAAATTCCTCATTGGCCATAGATGACGGAACGCCCCGGTGTTTGTCCCCCCCCCCCTAGGCCCGAGAGGGTTCAGAAAGTTTGACATGTCTTGAAAGGGCTTTTACCTGCTTAATTGGCTTCTGAACCTTTGTAAAATACTGTCGTACCCTAAAGTGTTAATAGCTCTGATAAGGGATCGATGTGGAAAATAAGCGCAGGTGTGTACAAATCCAGTAACACTGTGAAAGGTTTCTTGAAAGATATTCTACCCTGGCCTGGTATCAGGGCAAGTGGCGAAAAAAACTTAATAATATCCAGAAATGTTAAAAGGTCAATACATATCAATACGAACATTTTAGAATTATTATAAACATTTTTTTAAATTTAATTTTCCTGTTGCAGATGTAAGCAATGGCCATAACTCCAACCGTTTTTGTTGCCGCTGCGGTTCTACTCCAGTCGACCATTACATCTGCAGGAAGGGTAAGTACTGCTATTTTATTTTATTTTATTTTTTAAGACAACCACAAATTTCGTAATTCTTGTTTAAGACGTAAACCGATGTAGCTATAAAGGAAGAATTTCTTTTTTTACGATTCCCATACAAGAGTATAATCTTTTATTCGCAGAGTTTTCGAACAATAGCATTAAATCTGCCATTAATAAAAGGAGCAATAATTTGTTTGATAGCCCAAACTTGAAGGTGCAATAAAGTGCAAAGTACCAATCACAAAAAGGCCTAACACCCCTCCTGGTGTATTCAACCCTGCAAAATTAGGAATTTTACGTCCGGAGCTGCGAATAAAGAAACGGCTGCTCAATTATTGAAGGGTCAGTGTTATCGCTTTCCGATTCAATTTGAGAGAGCATTCTTCTACTGTACTTGAAATATTCAATTTGAACGATGTATTTGTTACCTAGATTTTTTATTAAGTATTAATTTGGAATTCACTGCAAACAACTTTCAATAATAGTGGTATTCGTTTCTCCTATATTTCCTAAACGTTAATGAATTGTTCATTGACAATAAAAACAACAAGGATTTTAAAAAAAAAGAAAAAAAGGTAAGTGCTGTAATAGTCGGAATCGACGTGCAATGTCCTGTCTCTTCAGTCTTGTATAAAATAAATAAAAAAAAAGGTACATATTTTCAATGTTGCTTCAACTTATATTTTATAGTAAATTGTAGATCTACTGATGCATGACATAATGTTTTACTTAATCTTTAATCTTAAACTTTAATTGGAATCCTCATCCAAGTCAGTCATTTGTCCAGATGTCCAAGGTAGCGAATTAGTTCTACGGGGGTAAGGGCAATTTTATTAAAGGATATTGTAGAGCAGTCGGTAGGTTTACATCGAGTGTGGTCAAATAAAAATTTAAAAAGTTATTAAACCATTTAACGTTTTGCCCCACGTTGCAGGGCTTCATCAGGGCTAAAAAAGATACCAACACTTAAATGATGTAAACATAAATAAACAAAGTAAATGAAAAATTAAAAAAATGTACAACGAAACGTTTTTTTTTTGTTTTTTTTATTATTTATTTATTGTAATTTACAACTGTACAAAATAATACAACAGGTAAATATGTAGTATGTTTCATATACACTCGAAAATCATGGGAAGGAACCACCCATTGGTGGTACTTCAAACATTAATTTAAACTAGAAGGTCCCGTGGCCATCTTCTTTTCAGAGGCCTCGGAGGATTATCAGGGATTGTTAAAGATTAAAGATTAAGAATTAATGGGTTAGGATGGTTAAGGAGTTTGGAATAAAAAGACGCATATCTGTTTTGGGTCAAATCTGCAACGAATGTTAATGTTGGGATGTTAAGGTCTTTATGAATGAGTTTATTTGTGACGTAATAAGGAGCATCAAAGATTTTACG
>NW_027116732.1:58632-58950 GCF_000696795.3 Halyomorpha halys | reverse complement strand
TCAGGATTTATTTTGATTCTCCAGTTTTTACACCATTCTTCAATAGATGTTATGTGTGCCTACAACGAAACGTAAAAATTAAATAATTAGTTATAGAAAATTAATGGAAACGAAAATAATAGCTGATAAAAGAAGAAATATAAAATATAGTACAAACTTAAAGATGGAAAAAGAGAGATAAGAATTAAATGGTGAAGAAAGGAAGATAATGAACAGGATAAATAACCATCAAATTTCTCCCGAATCCGATCCTTACAGTCCATTGACCTTAATGCTCCTTACTTTGTCACAAATCAAGTCATCCATCAGGACTCAATG
>NW_027116732.1:50399-56431 GCF_000696795.3 Halyomorpha halys | reverse complement strand
TATATCAGCGATCTTCCTCGCGTATGTCTCCCAATATCTTGATGACTGATGTTTTCTGCATAAAGGAAACTGTCTATTACAAGATTAGGTATAATACTGGCCAAGAATGAAAAAGAAATAATTAGCAAAGAAAAATATGTGTAATTATGGGCGTATTTAGCAAAGGACTCGGGGCAGCAATTTTTTTTTCAATTATATAATTTTAATAATTAATAAATCACTGCAATAATTATATATATTTTTTTTAATTATGGTTTTTATTCGCTTTTTCTTTGCTGAAATGTCACAACCAGACCAACCATGTCTTGCCTCTAGTTTTGATACTACCCAGGAATAATTTTTGTATGTATTTTTTTTTTAACCAATATGTATACCTATTTTTTTTTATTTATTGAAGAGAATTAATAGAATCAGCTATATATTAAGGGCATTAAGTATAAGTGTTCAAATATTCATTCATACAATATATGCAGAAATAGAAGCGAAAAAAAGAATAGAAAAAAAACGTAAATAATAACAATTAAATTTAAAATAATAAAGAAACATAAATATAAGATGATATTATCTTGATTTGTATTAATAAAAATATTAATCTATATTAAAAATATAATAACTGTATTTTATAATATATATAACTAACCCGATCACAAAATAAAATAATTTATGTACATGGCAAAGAAAATTAAATTTAAGTTACATTAAAATAAAACACTTTCGCTTCTGTTACGGGCAACTCTGAACGATTGCCTTTTATTGTGTTATGATCTGGATGTGATGATTGGACGGTTAAAATATGTAGTTTTTAAGGGTTGTATGTCGATCGTATATTAAATTCTGGGTAGTTGAGTATATAAAACTATCTAAAAGAATCAGAACTTTGGTTTAAAAATTATTAAACGGTTTTTCAATATTATATATAACCTCATAATGTTACAATGTAGAAAAAAAAAAAAAACCTCCAAAATATGTGAAAATTAATTTCTTTATAATATTTCTAATCAATTAAGAGATAAAAAGTTGCTAAATTACTATGTACTGTCATTCCTAGAACATTTGAGAGCGTTATTATTAAACAGTTTTTCTTACTAATAGGTAAAAAAAAAACTCTCAGAAAAATGTAAAAATTGGTTGCTTCCTAAAATTTTTTATTAACTAAGATGAGACGTTGCTGAATTACTCTATGCATTAATCTTTAGAAAATTACATAAGATGACTTTTAAATTTCTAATCACCTGAAAACAAATCCCATCAAATCATCTTTACCCTTCGTCGTAAACCTACTGACTGCCCTACAGTTTCATTTAATAATGTTACTCTTACCCCTGTCGAACAGATCCGCTACCTTGGACTACATTTGGACAAGCGATTAATCTGGAATCCTCACAACAGACTGAAAAGACAGAAAACTGCACGTCGATTTCGACTATTTTAGCACTTACTAGACAAACGGTCTAAACTTCCAACACATTACAAAAAACTGATCTACATGACTGAAATAAGGCAAATCTGGACATATGGAGTTGAGCTTTGGGGCTCCACTAAACCTTCGAATTCCTCTCGTATTCAATCCTTACAATCCAAAATCCTTCGTAAAATCCTCAATGCTCCTTACTTTGTCACCAATAAAATCATCCATAAAGACCTTAATGTTCCCTATGTAACCGATCTAGCCCGAACCAGATATCATTCCTTCCATTATAAACTCTCTAACCACTCAAACCCCCTAGTTTCTAATCTTGCATCCTCTTCCATTCCTGACATTCGCGCCTGAAAAGAAGATGGGCACGAGACAGCTAATGTAAAATGTCGTTAGAGTGCTACTAATGGGTAGTTTCTCTACACGCCTGTAACACTCCTTATTTTTATTTTTTTAATAATATCTATAAGAATCATTTTGTTTTATTTCAATTCATTTTCTTTTCTTTTAATTTCTTTTGTTAAGTTACACAACCTAGAGATGCATCTTTTATTTCGGCATACATGATGTTATTTGGGACTTTTTTTCTTTGTTAACTAACTAAATTTGTTACTATTTTTCTTTTTATTTAATACTGGCCAGCAATATTGGTAAGTTCACTTTTGAACCCCTACTGCCGCCACATTTATAATTGATTGATATAATTAATAAAAAGTTCAATTTTTTGTCAAATCATAGATAGGTTTTTTTTTCAATTTAGAAACTGTCTGAAAGAACGCACGTGTGTAGTAATATAAATAAAATATATTTAAAAATTTGAAACCAGTTCACATGAAAAAAAAAATGAGCTCTATAAATCTTACCACATTATATTTTTGTCACTTGGATATACAGATATTTCTCTGCTCTCAGTTGGTGTATTTACGAGCCAGATGCCGACAGACTGCAAGGTATGAAACCCGTTATAAACTTTATAAAAATTTTATTTCAATTTTTTTTTTATTCCTATCCTCTAATTTATTCCGCGTGCATATTCCCCAGAACCGCGAGGGGATAAAATAAAATTATATCTTATATTTATGTAGGTAATTAGTCAAGAGAGTGCTTGGCTGCAGCGAAGATCAGTTATATCAGATGGAACAAACTCGACTGAGGCTCATTTAAATCGATTGCTAGGAATATATTATTCCTCGGATGCGAAAACGGATAATGGAATTAATTTATCCTTTGAGACAATGATGGATGTAGTGCTGGTCTAATAGGCCGCCGGTCGATTATTTATGAACCAGAGAACTATCGACTATTTAGAATCGAGTTTTTGATAGCGAAGCGTGTAATAAATAACCTCACTAGATCGGCTATGATGATTTATATCGACATCGGTATCGATTTATCTAATTGTCTATCGTTGAGATTTAATTAAATTATATTTATCAATATCCATTTATAGTTTAATATAACTGAATTGAAAGAAAATTAACTACTTTCACTCTACCTTTTAATGAACTGTAACTTCAAGATCGATTTTTATTATACTTTATATTATTTATTTAAATATTGAATTAAAATTCTTACTACGCCGCGTTTTAATACCTTTATTAATTTTTATTACGTTTCGGAGGGAATTTCCTATATTATCAGGTTATCTGATTCCTGTAATTACAATATTTTATTATTTCTCTAATTAAACTTTATGATAAAAACATTTTTACAAACAATTGAAATTTAATTATATTATTTCAATTTCTTGAGACAAGGTAATTATTTATTAAATAAATCAAAAATTTGTATCCTTTTTTGTCTCAACACTTTTATTTTTCACCAGTCCAACGTTTCGGCCATTTTAGCCATCCTCAAGGACATCTTCAATTATCATTTCTTCCTCACATTAATTTAAAGTTACTTTTGCAGGCTATTCTGGCCAGGTCATTTCATTTATTATAAGTTAAAAGCCTATTTTTTAAAATTTAAAACCATTAATATATAATTTTTCTTATATAACATTATCCACAACAAATACACTACACAAACCATTTATTATAAGATAAATGGTTTGAAATTTGGTAGTGTATAATATGGTCTGATATGGTAATATGGTCTGATTATCGTAGTGTATAATAATTGTTTGTAGTGAATGGGAAGTTTAGAGCGTTTGTCAAGTAAGTGTTGTAGCAATCGGAGTATACGAACAGTTTCTTGTCGTTTCAGTCTTGTATGTTCCAAATAAGTCTCTTATAAGTATTGAATCTGTTCATCACGCGTTAGTGTATTTAGAAAGGATACTGTAGGACAAGAGGGTAGAGGTTTACGGCGGAGAGTAAAGGTGATCTGATGGGATTTGTCAGGATATATTTTGATTCTCCAGTTTTGACATCATTCTTCAATAGATGTCATGAGTGTCTGCAGTTTTTGTGATGCATTAGTAGGGTCGTTATTTACAGACCGTATACATATGTCATCAGCGTATGTGTTAGGGCCCTACCCACCATAAAATGTCAGCTGTATAAACCGTATAAAGAATGGGACCTAAGATACTATCTTGAGAAACACCGGCGGACTGAGAAAAGAGAGATGAGTAGGCTAGGTTATGATTTACTTTAAAGGTTCTATCAGAGAGATTGGAACGGTTCAATCCAAAAACTTAAAAATTAGAATTTACAAAACTATTATCCTTCCCAGTGTTTATGGCTAGGAGACGCGGCCTCTTATAGTAAGGGAACAACAGCATCTTTTTGAAAATAAAGTATTACGTAAAATATTCAAACCGAAAAAGGATGAGTTAACAGAAGAATTCAGAAGGCCACACAACACTGAATTGAATGAACAGCACTCGGTAAATATAATTCAAGTTATAGCATTGTTGCGAATAAGATGGGCGTGTAAGTTTGAAGGATTTGGTAATGAATGGATCCATAAAATGTTAATAACAGTTTAAAGAAATTTACCATCTCTTCCTTAAAATTATTTTTTAAAGTCGTGCTTCTCCTAAAGGTACAATAATTTTGTTGTTGAGTTTAATGTTTTTTTTTTTTATTGAGTTATTACTATATTTAAAAAAAAAAAAAATTGTAGTTTAATTATTTCTTAGTGCCTACAAATGGAACCTGTATCTTAAAACTTTTTTTTTCGGTCAGTAGTATGGTTAAACAAAACAAAGATTGAGGTTTTTTTGTTTTTTTTTGTTGAACATTGTAACTAAGTTATTAATGGAAGCTTCATCAGAAAAATAAATGGAACGCTCATTTGACGATATTAGTCGATTGGTTACAAACACTCTCTGAATTTAAATTGCATCATTAGCTATAAGTTATTTCCTCATTATTAATTCAGCACTGAATCGATTCATCGTTTTGATACATTTATTTTTTATTTTTGCACTCTATTCGCTTCTCATCGGAGAGAGTGGAAGATGCATTTTATATTCCTTTTATGTGAATTCTTATAACGTTGAAGTAGACAAGACTACATGCCATATATATGGTGTTAGTTAATAATACTAATATCACAATTAATCCTGAACAAGAGTATAAAATCAGCAATAGAAAAAATAATGAAATACTTTATCATGTATTGTTTAAATTCCCGATATATATTTATTTGTGAGTATAATAATCGATTTAATCCTTAACCCGATTTTGATGAAATTTTCAGGGATGGTGTGTTTGGTACTAATTTAATCCTGTATAATATATATGTCCAATACTTTCCTTTCGAATATATAAACGTATCTTAAAGATATTTTTGTATATAGAGGATTGACCGTATGTAGATCAAGAGGAGGCGGTCTGGATTTTGATTAAAAAATATATATATGTAATTGTATAAAACCGATATAAAAGAGAATTTAAATATAAACGAATAATCTTCTATAATTAAAATAATTGAAGTTTCAGTTATTATGGAAATCTGGCTTTAGTATAGTTTGCTACCTATCATAGGCACTATTTTTTTAAGCAAAATTAAAAAAAAAAAGGGTTTAATGTTTATTTGTTATATTTCTTTTGTAAATTGATTTATTTTCAATTATATAGGACATTTTTGTTTACTGTAGAGATATGTGAAATGTGACTATGTATATAACACTCGCAGTTCTCCAATTTCAGGCACTTTTTGAATATTCCTGGATTAAACTATCTTAAAGTCTCAAGAGCCGTCGCTCTATGGAGGTCTTAGTGGGGTGGGCCCAACCGGGAAAGATAGGCTTGTTTTTAGTGTTACGATCTCCTCTTGTGAAATAGTGACGTCGTACATCGACCAACCTACTCGCTATAGTTGTCTGTTTGAAAAGTCAGGTAAATAAGACTACCCCAGAGGGCGGAAATGAGGGGTTCCTCCTGGTTTCCAGGCAGTCCCTGATTTTTAATATTTTAAAAGTACTGCAAATATTTTTTTTCTCTTTTTTTTTTTAATACTAAGAAGTAATTTGAATGGAATATGGTCCGGGTGCGGTAAAAAAAAAACAAACAACTCCAATAGTAGATAATTATACTATTTATTGACATTTTGAACATAATAAAATCTACATAATACTTTTTTTTTCACTTTTTTCTGCATTTCAGAAGCCCAATTTCTTGTCATATATTTTATTCTTGTTTTTCTAAATTCTAACATTTTT
>NW_027116732.1:41842-50087 GCF_000696795.3 Halyomorpha halys | reverse complement strand
TTTCTTTTTATATTTCTTCTCTTATCTATCTGTTACTATTACCCTTTTCATTTACTATTTACAACCTTTAATGTTTCTTATTATATCTTACTTTTTTACCCCTGTTATTTTACACTTATGTTTTTTCTCTTTTTTTTTTCCTTTTGTAACTATGTGTTTGTATCTTTTTTAGCCCTGACGAAGCCCTGCAACGTGGGGCGAAACGTTGGCTCAATAAATAGTATGATTGTCTACTATTTGAGTTTTTTTTTTTTTTTTTACCGCACCCGGACCATATTCCATTCATCTATACACACGGTCAATCAATAATCTTCCAAGAAGTAATTTGTTTTATAATTTTTGTCTTGTTTATTTTTTTATTGATATATGTTTAACATTGTTGATTCATTTATTTATTTTTGTCTGCTTTATTTTTCTCAAGCTAATTTCTTTTCGTTAACATTTCGAACCTTAATATTAATTCCCAGCACTATATTCTTCTTTCGCTGAGGCTCTCAGTACAGGTAACGCTTTTGAAAGAATAATTATAGTGTAAAAATAATACTTGAAATCTGATTTAATAAATTAAAGATGAGGATACTGTTTGGGTCAATACCCCCAACGGTACAGAACGCCTAGATAGTTCAGTGAAGGATCTAGGACGACTCGTCCTTAATTAAAGAAGGCAAGACATCCTGAGGCTGTCCATTGTACCATATATCTTCAGGTTGGTCCTCTTCTAACATCATCTTATTTACATATCTTTCCATCTTTATTCGTCTATCTTTTACCATATCAATATACATGCCTACTTCATGGTGCAACAATACATTACTTAATATAGCCCCTCTGTCTTCTGTGGTTGTCCAAATTCGGATGTCAACTCTAATGTCCTTCCAACTCAACTGGTTCCATGAAGAGATCTACAAAAACGACAAAGCTACGATTATAAGGTTTTTGGAAATCTTTCTTTATCATTCTAATTTTATTTTTTTATTTTTGATAGATTTATTTATTGATAAATATTACAATCTGCCACACAGTTGTGGGCAATAGGTAATATTGATGAATGATCTCATACATACTAAAATAAAAAAAAATAAAATAAATAAGAAAAAAAAAATAATAATAATAAAAAAAAAGAAAGAAAAAAAATGAAACAAAAGAATAGACAAGATGAACATAATCAGACTATCTGTATGAAAAATAAATAAATAAAATAACATAATGATAAAATAATATATACAATATTTACACAATCGACCTGAGGATCCCTGAGCCCACTTTATCCCCCACGTGTGAGGGGTAGAGTAGAGCTCAAGAGATCCCAGCGTATCCCTCTCGCCGTCTCACTGGTAATGAGCCAGTGGAGGCTGAGCAAGGGCTAAAGTCGCAAACACTCAACTTGAGTGGAGAATCTGACCATTGCCAGAACTCCAATTGTCTATTTTTATTTTAATAAGTCTCTTGGCCGTTTCAACCTTCTAGGTGGGCTGTAGGGATGGGTGGAACTAGATAAGGTTTATCATTCTAATTGAAATTTACAACTGTTAAATAAAAGACTATAAGCAAGTGTGATAACGTATGATTTCAGCCACTATTTTAATTTATAAGATCTCTTGCCATCTTCTTTTCTTCCTCGGAGGACTATCAGGGATGAATAGTTAAGAATTACTGCCATTTGTATGGGCAAGGATTTTAGCATTAAAGTTGATATTTTTTGGAACCAAATAGGATATTAAGGTCTTTATGGATAAGTTTATTTGTGTCGTTGTAAGGAATATTAGAAGAGTTTGAATTCTTTGGGTTTGATATAGGCAGGATTTGATGATTTGGGTGGAGCACCAAAATTGATTTCCGTAGGTCAAAATAGGTTTGATAATCGTGGTGTATTTGAGAATTTTTATTGTAAATGGGAAATTTAGATGCGTTCAAATTTTTTTAATGAATTCAAAACTTTAGTTATAGATATATATTACAATCTGCCACAGGGTTGTTTGGCAATTGGTAATAGTGATAACTGATCACATTCATACTAAAATTGGAAAAAATAAATAAATACATAAAAAAACATTTCTCTAAATATATATCAACAGAAGGATAAATAAAATGAATATAATCAAACTATGTACATGAAGAAAAAAAATTAATAATAATAAAAATAAAACAATCCCTCGTCACATTTACAATATTAACACTATCCAAAATTAAAACGGTTAAATAATCGATTTGTACGATTCATCTTTGGGGTCTGCAGGGACGCCTGTGTCACCCGATGTTATGAAGAATTGAAGTGGCTTTACCCCTCCTTCCGTTGTAAATATTTCCTTCCTTCCTTTCTCTATCAAGTTATCCAATCCCGCCGTCCATCGTACATCTCAGATATCCTTCAATTTATGTCCTCATTGCATTCCCGCAATACCCGCTCACGACCTTCAGACTTATATGAACTGCCCATCGAACCGCAGCCTTTGGTAGATCTTTCCTCATCTCTATGCAATTCTATTCCCTCTTTCGTAGTTCTAATACCCTTCCAGCCTTCAAATCCCGTATCTTCGACCACCTTCTGTCCACCCAATTCCAGAAGAATAACAATTGAAAGTTTCAAGCAAGATTTATATATTTCGGTACTTAATGTCTCAGATTTTTGTTTATTCTTGTAAATATGTACATTAGCAGAAATTTTACCTTTCCATCTATTAGTTTTAGTTTAATTATATTTGATTTTTTTTCTATTACTTATTATCAGTTTGTCATCTTATGTTTTATGATTTTACTTTATTTGTTCTATTCTTATTTTATATATTCTATTAATTATTATTGTTCATTTTTATCTTTTTAAATTCATTATTAATTATTCCATTATTCATTTTTACTTTGTATTTCACTCTAAGGCTCTGAAGCCTAATTTTGACGCCTGAACATTATTCTAAAGGGATCAATCCCAGAATAAATAAAGATTGTTATTATTATTACCCACCTGAGGGTACCCGAGCTCCACGTATGCCATGGCCATGGCTCTTCCAGTTCCCATCGCAGCCCTCTCAACGGGTCCACAGGAAATTATCCAGTGGAGGCTGAGTAAGTGTGCTAAAGCCTCAAAAACTCAAGTTTTTTTTTTTACTTTCACTTATTTGTATTTGAAATATGTAGTAAGGGAAAGAATTCGTGGTTCCAAATATATTATGATTGATAATTTAGTATTTATATTATTTTCTTTTTCTTCCTCATTATGGAATATATAGTAAGGGAAAAAATTGAGAACGTGACAAATTTTGAATTCGAGTTTTGACAGAAATGCACATCTCCAAGTTACATTGTATATACAAAAATATGTTTATATATTCCTATGTATGTTTATAAATATGTACAGTATGTTGGCGCCATTTGATAGGTTATGAAAGAGCAATGACATAACCGGCCCAGCTGGTTCCTATTACCGCATTGCTAACCTTCATGCCACTCAAGTTCACTGTCATGTCATTCATGTAACTTCGTCGGACTGCGTATTTTATTTTATTTTTAATTTCGATTAGTAGATACAAGAACTCATAAATAAAGTTTTCTGTTAATATTGCTATTTATAATGCTAAAATATAATGTATTTTTCTTTAAATTAAAGTTTTATTTTTTCCTGGCAATTCGGTAAGAACGTTTTTACACTTTGAATCGTTATTTTCATTCTTCCTTTCAATTATTATGCATTGTTAATTTTTATTAAATATAAATATATAATTTTTTAATAATTAAATTTAAACAGATTTTTTTTAATATACCTTTTACCTACAAAGTTTGATTTTGTAATTTATTTATTTATGTGAATCTCTTGTTTATCTCTTGTATTCAATTATTTCATTTTATCCAGTGCATTTTTTATTGTTTAATTTTATTATAAATTATGAATGAAAAAGTACTCTTCCTTGATTTAATTATTTATTTTATATCAGTAATAAACAATAACATCATCCCATCTTCAGGTATCTGATTAAACATCTATCTTTAATTTTATTGTTTTCTCTTTATTAGTCTTGTATTGCTAATCATAACATATTATTGTCTGAAATATAAATTTTTTTTACGCTCCTCAAAGCTACCTAAAAATCAACTGCCCCATAGGTTATTTGAGAATAATTTGACTATCCAGTATATATGCATTTACTCTAAGTGTCTAAGTGCACAAATATATTTTATACCATTTATTTTATAGAACTGGATACCTATGTTCACAATAAGATGTATAGTTTTTTATTTTATTTTTTTTAATTTTATTAAGTAAGTAATGTCGTTTTTGTTCTGTTCTTTTTTTCACTCTAATATGTAGATAACCCTTGGGTTTACTGTTTGTTATTAGCTTATATAAATGATTTTTAATTCACTATTTAGGTATTCTGTTGTGCCATTAGTTTATATAATAATCAAATAGTTTGATAGTTGTTTTTTTATTATTTAATTATTATTACAATGATTGTTAAATTATTTACTTGATAGGCTAACTCTAATTGTACCCTTTAATAATAGTATTTATTAATCCCTTTAGAGTAATATTACATGCGTCAAAATTAGGCATTAGAGCCTTAGAGTAAAATACGACATAAAAATGAAATTATAAGACATCATGAAATATAAATACAATAATGAATTTGAAAACATAAAAATAAACAACAATAATTAAAATAATATTTAAAATAAAATTTGAAAAAAAACAAAACCGTATGCCATATTATAAAACATAAGGTGACAAGCTTCTTATTATAAATAAAAAAAAGTTATAAAAAATCCAAATATAATTAAACTTTTTTTTAATAGTTTATTTATTGTTATTTACAACTGTATAAAAATATATACAATAAGTAAATTTGCTGAAGGTGACATTGTGACATGATACAAACATTTGGAGAATCTACCCATTGATAGATCTCCAATAATATATCTAGAGGAGAAGACCTCGAGGCCATCTTCTTTTCAGACGCCTAGGAGAATTATTAGGTAATGAAGGAGAAGCCAGGTTAAAAACAAGTGGATTTGAGTGGTTGGGAAATGTATCATGGAAGGATTGGTATCTGGTTCTGGCCAAATCGGCAAAATATGGAACAATGAGGTCCTGATGGATGACTTGATTTGTGACAAAGTAAAGAGCATTAGGGATTTAGGACTGTAAGGATTGGACTCGAGAGGAATTTGATGGTGTAGTGGAGTCCCAAAGCTCAACTTCGTATCCAGATAGGCCTTATAATAGTCATGTAGATCAGTCTTTTGTAATGAATCGGTAGTTTAGACCGTTTGTCTAGTAAGTACTGTAATAGTTGGATTCCATGTCAGTCGTTTGTTCAGATGTAGTCCTAAGTAACGGATCTTTTTGACAGGAATAAGTTGGGTATTATTAAAGGATATTGTAGGAAAGAAGTCATGGGTTTATGACGTAGGGTAAATGTGAATTGGTGGGATTTATTGAAATTTATTTTTATCCTTCAGTTTTGGCACCATTCTTCAAGGGTGGTGATTTGGGATTGGAAGATTTAGGATACAATATAAGGATCATTGTTCATTGACAATAGACATGTGTCATCTCATCGGACTGTCAGCTGTAAAAACTGTATAAAGGATAGGACCTAGGATACTACCCTGAGGTACACCATCAGACTGACGACAATGAAACTAAAAAATATAAATAAAAAGGTACAATTTGTGCTAATATGCATATTTACAAGTATAAACGAAAATCTGATACATCGAATACAGAAAATATATAAACCAACAGTATATTTTTTATTATTACCAAAAAGCTAATAATCAATTTTATTAGATGTTTTGTTAGGACAAATATTATCCAAAACATGAAATTGCTTAATACATACTCGTCCTGTAGTTGTTTCACCACTGTTCACAAAATGCTTTTTTTTTTTTTAACTATCTCCAGCAATTGTATGACCTATATAATTTTTTTTTTTAATTTCAAATATTTATGCTATCTAATATTTACTTACTAAGCAATATTTCATTTTTATTTTATTTTGAGTGGTTCTTACCCCTGTAGAACAGATTCATTATCTTGGACTACATCTTGACAAACGACTAACCTGGAATCCTAACACAAGACTGAAAAGACAGGAAACTGCACACAGATTCCGACTATTACAGCACTTACTAGACAAACGGTCTAAACTTCCAATCCATTACAAAAGACTGATCTACATGACAGTAATAAGGCCCATTTGGACATACGGAGTTGAGCTTTGGGGCTCCACTAAACCTTCGAATTCCTCTCGTATCCAATCTTTACAATCCAAAATCCTTCGTAAAATCCTCAATGCTCCTTATTTTGTTACTAATAAAACCATCCATAAAGACCTAATGTTCCTTATATAACCGATCTAGCCCGAACCCGATATTGTTCCTGTCATAATAAACTCCCTCACCACCCAAACCCACTCGTTTTTAACCTTGCTTCCTCTTCCATTCCTGGCAATCCTCCGAGGCGCCTGAAAAGAAGATGGGCTCGTGACCTTATATTTAAACTGTTTTTAGAGTTCTACTACTGGGTAGTTTCTCTACATCCTGTATCATATCATTATGTCATTATGATCAAATTTACTGGTTGTATTTTTTTATACAGTTCTAAATATCAATAAATAAATAAAATAAAAAAAAAAAATATTTTGAATGATGAATTCTACATTTTTCCACAATGATATAGTTTCGGTAAATTCCTCCTTTAAGCTGACTTCAGAAGTTTGAGAAATGGAGGTAGAGTATGTGCTCAAAGAGAAGACGGCATGCCTCTACAACATGAGGGGAGGGGGTAAGTATGAGGCATTCTTGCCCGCCTATTAACAAATATTTTAGTTTATATCACTCATCTTCTTTAATTTAAATTCCATTATGTCTATATCTACTTAATGTAAGAGAATAATAAGGAAATATCTCTACACGTGATATAACTACTGGTATAGAGTAACTGGTAGAGTAAATGAAGTTTTTTTTTTTTTTATATAGATTAAAAATTTTATTGTTTCTTAATTAAGAAACATGGTTCATATATAGGTCTCATAAAAGTTGTCTGTGTAATTCTGGAATCTATATTAATACTATCTAAAGATTCTTTCCCATGTTCATTTTAACTTATGTCAATAAAAAATTTATGATCAAAGCTCAAACTATTTCAAAAATGACAACATTTTATGGGTCATAAATAAATAATAAAATATATTAATTTAAATATAATTTTTATAATTTCTTGAGACTGGTAATTATTTATTAAATAAATCAAAAAGTATCCTTGTACAGTCTCAACACTTTTTATTACACCAATAGTCCAAAGTTTCGGCCATTGCGGACATCCTCAAGGACAATCTAAATATTTAACAGCTTATTATTTGTAACAATTATAACAACAACATTATCTCTAATAATATAACATACCTTCAAATATAAATTCTCACCTCACATCAAAAGTTAAAAATTGTTTTGCAGGCTATTCTGCCCAGATCGTCAATTATAAGTCAAACACCCTATTAAAAAGTCAATTACTATTTATTTAAGTAAAAAAATATATCTCTAGACCCATAAGACGCACATATGTCTGCCAACCCTCAAAATAAAGAAAATTTTACTTATTATAAAGTAGTTTACGACACCTATCTTCGTAGGGGTAGTAGTTTTTATGATATTCACTTATGAATATAAATTTGGCAAATGAAAATTGGTCCGAACAACTATAAATCAATTTATTTAAGCAAATTTCATGAAAACTACTACTCCTACGAAAATAAACATCATTTTAACTAGTTTATAGCTCATTAAGCAAGCTTTAATTTGAGTGCTAATAGACATCTATATATCGAATGGTTTTTGAGATATAGATCTTTAAAATAAATTCATTAGTTACTGATCTTTCATAACGTTCCTTAGGTTTTCTTCTGTTGTTTCTACTTTTTATGATATAGAGCTCCGAATGAAAAATTAATTTTTTTTATCGCTTTGAAACAGCCGCCATGTTTTATTCCTCCTACCTATACTTGGCAGACTTATCAATTTCGACTAGTAATTATACATAGTTTTCATTAAAATAATAAAAAAATTGGGGTGAGATAACTGCCTTTTTTCTCCTCTTCGGCTCTTGTACTACTCCAAGTGATACAGTTCCTTCAATTCAATCGCCAATCCCTGATATTTCTTTAGTTTTCTCCCACAGTGGAGCTTATATTATTATCGTTTGGGGTTCCGACATCAATAAGTTTTTTGGAGGAGTCTATTTGGGTGGTACCTG
>NW_027116732.1:31829-40668 GCF_000696795.3 Halyomorpha halys | reverse complement strand
GTAAGAACATTTTATAAATATAAAGGTATTTAATTGGTAAACTGGTAAACACACAAACAGCCCCTTTAGAAAAGAACCCAATCATAATAATAGTTTTTAGGAGTCAATTTATAATCAATTAATTAACTTATTTTTGGATAATAGCCTTCAGCGATTATCCTGGCATCCCAAGTAAATCTGCTACTAGCACATAGCAGTTTGTCCCTCTGTAAACATTGAGTACTAGCTAACACTCCACATCCATACGCGATATGTTGGATTGATTCCAGCGTCACCGAGCATAATCGACGCTTATCATTATTATAATTATATTATATTACATATATTAATATAGTGGTGGATATAGGTCAACTATGAATAACTTTCTAGCTATTTTGCCTTGCCCAAGAGTAATATAACCAGTGAAAATAAAATTAACTTCAGTTATAAATATAATAATAATAGAAGGAAATAAAAGTTCTTATTAATTAATTATGAGAGATAGTTGACCGTGGATGATAAATGAGGAGAAGATGGTTGGGGGTGCGGTCAATGAAACACAAATAAGTATGACTAACTTATTTTAATGTGCCGACGTTTTGGCTAGAGTTTCTAGCCTTCTTCAGGGCTAAAAACAAAACAAGATAACAACCACAGTAAGTATAGAAAAATAAAAAATATAAAAGAAAGTATAAACAAAATAATTTTAAACATACAATGAATAGTTTTACAAGATAGAATTAATAAAATTAAGTGATGAGAGAAGCGGGAAATAAAATGTAGACATAGGTAATTGAAAAGGTGGGTACAATAACTTAATTAAGGAAATGAAATAAAATTAAAGTTATATAATGTAAAGAAGTAAGAACATATTAGTTATTATTAATTTAAAATTTAAATATGAAAAGAAAATGAAAATTGAGAGGAAGAAAATATATGTAACAATAATAGATGATAAAGAGGCAAATTATAAGTATAGTGTACAAAACTTATAACGCGGGCAGGGAAAAGGGATAAAAGTGGAGTAAATAAGGGGAAGGAGTAAAATAAGATAAAAGTAAAATAAGGGGAAAGAGTAAAATAAAGAAAGGGGAAAGAAAACAAAAAAGAAGAATGAAAACCAACCTGCTCGCTGAAAAGTTGCGCGCCTAATGGTCGGTCGCAGCGCAAAAATGGTCAAACTTAGAACTAAAAAAGTTCTTATTGTGTAATAATTATTATAATTTTTGATTTATTCGTACATAATATGCATATTTCTAGTTCTATCCATGACAAAATATGCCTATTATTGATGTAACAAACTATGAATTGTAACAACAATCTAATTAAGGTATATATTGTTAAATCAATATGCAAATCATCTAGACCAAACAACTATCAATATACAATTGTATAATTGCCTATCCGCCATGATTGCAATACTAAGAGATTGGGATATAATATCTGGATAATTATATGCAAACATTTAGCTCGGGCAATTAGTTAGCCGTAATTAGAAAATTAATCAATAATTGTTCTTATCGGGACTTGCAAAATTAACGACAATTGCTTAATGACAGTAATACATCGGTCGTATAAATAAATATTCACATTCGAAATGATTTTTTCTGAGTTCTGATGTTACGAAAATACTAATGCATTGTATAGAGTTGTTATATTTTATCTTGTAAGATTTTGAGCCTATTACTTTCAAGGTCTTTTAAGGGGACTTAATTGTAATGTGCTTTGACGATATTTCCTCTTCATAGTCTTTCAGGGTCAGGGTTGCTGTCAAAAAAAGAAGAAAAAATAGTTTAAAACTATTTTAATGTCCGACGTTTCGCCCCACTTTGCAGGGCTTCATCAGGGCTGTTCAGAGGTTGAACAGAGTTTTTTGACCGCAACCCTAACCATCTACTTATATTTAAACCTTTACGGTCTAGTATATATACATATATATGGTAGAATCAATAGTAGTAGTTTAAACTGAAAATAAATTAAAGAATAATGCAATGTAAACTATAATACTTTAAACCTCATAAAAACGATATTTGTTTACTAATAGTACTGTATTGTAACCTTATTGTAAACCTGTCATTCCTAAAATTGAATAATTTTAGTGAGGAAATTATCATTTCCATTATTACCCAATCACTATATATATATTACTATGACCCTCTTTCTGCTCATTTCTGACAAACTGGGGGGGAGGGGAGGTTATCAAAAGGTAATTTACCTATTTTAACCACGGTAAGGGACCAAGTTTCCATTTCGTGGGACCGTCACGAAATAAAAGTCAAGCCGAGTCAGTCATGAGTGATGCCTTAACTCCCTCGGCCACAAACGGCCCTCTTATCATCCTATCCGTTGATAAGGTTAACAGTGAAAAAGAATAAATTTTATATTAAAAAACAAAATTATACAATTTATGATATAAATTTTACAATTTATGAAGAGTGACATTCACTGTCAAGGCGTATAGGTATTAAATTGGCAGTAGCTACACTTTCATTGTATATACTGTCAACTATCGCGTTGCATCTAAAAGATAATTTTACCTTAACAGTAAATAATGTCATGATGTAAACTACCATATAGACTGCATCATAGAAGTGACAGTTTCTGTAATAAATGAAGAATCTATTCTGCGCCTTCAGTATTCATTTTTCAGCCTTAAGCATTAATTTTTTTATATTATTGTCATTTATTATATCGTAATCGTTTTAGTTTATATAGTCTTAAAGACTGTCAGAGAAGGATTTGACCCTCCACAGGTATTTACTGGTTAACCAATTGAAATTTGTTCTCATTAAATGGAGATTTTGAATTTCATACTTAAATTCTTGTATCAATAATAAAAAAAAATTACTTTAAACTAGAGAAGACTAGAGGCAATTATTGGGAATTCCGACTAAGAGTGTTCACAAAGCTTTAGTAATTGCGAACTGGAAAGTATTACCTTGTACGAAAAGAGTGCCACAACAGTAAACGCTATAGTTTACATGGTATTAGTAAACACGACAACTGTCATACTAACATTTGAAGAGGTAAGTGGATGAATAAGTTGTATTACAAATATTAAATTTAAGGAAAACAGGGTTCAATTTTTTTTTGGAACTTGTATTGTTTTGAAGTGTACATAGCCCCTCCTATATCCAGGTATCTCAGTTAATAATTCGATTTTGAGATTAGAGTGCCTCACATTAGCTAGGTAGACATCTAACAACAAACTACTTCATACGGGAATATTTAATGTTGTCAATTATAACATTGTGATATTTACTTTATTTTTAACAGAATTAAAAAGAGAGAACACATTTTTCTTTTTGCAATGATAATTCCGAAAATAATTTTTATGAAGATATTTCTCTGTTGTTCATATTATATTTTTCTCTAAACTCATTCATAAAGACCTTAACATCCCATTCGTTGCAGATTTGACCAAAAACAGATATGCGTCTTTTTATTCCAAACTCCTTAACCATCCTAACCCATTAATTCTTACTCTTTCTTCCTTAACAATCCCTGATAATCTTCCGAGGCTTCTGAAAAGAAGATGGCCACGGGACCTTCTAGTTTAAATTAATGTTTGAAGTACCACCAATGGGTGGTTCCTTCCCAAGATTTTCAAGTGTATATGAAACATACTACATATTTACCTGTTGTATTATTTTGTGCAGTTGTAATTTACAATAAATAAATGATAAAAAAAAAAAATATTTTTCTCTAATTATCCAGCCCCGTACAAAGTAGATATTTTCTATTTTAACTCCTGCATTTTAATTACGTTTCGGTGCTGTCAAATTATAATGATGAATATCTCTTCCAACTTACACAATGTATGATTTATTCATTGGTTTATATATTCTGTCACTAATCGTGCGCCCTTATGTATTTCGAAAGTTGCCGTCTTAGATAACTAAAGTGCAAGGACCTATTAGTGATAACATTTAAATATATATTACCTAAATTTGTTACTATAGGTCAATAAGGAGATATTTAACTTTCATATACTTCTGTTTTAAATTGAAACAATTATTTACCATGACGTGTTACTAAGCACGGTCTTTCATTGTATATATTTATTAATTTATTTATTGAAATAAAGGAGCATCGAGGATTTTACGGAGGGTTTTGGATTGTGAAGACTTGATTCGGGAGGAGCCCCAGACCTCAATTCCGTATGACCAATTTAGTCTGATTATCATAGTATATAATGATATAATGAACAGTTTAGTCTGATTATCATAGTATATAATGATATAATGAACAGTTTAGTCTGATTATCATAGTATATAATGATATAATGAACAGTTTAGTCTGATTATCATAGTATATAATGATATAATGAACAGTTTAGTCTGTACCTCTGAGCTCCCTGATGAAAACATTAAATTTAGGTCGAAACGTCGGCACAAACAAATAGTTGTATGTTTGACCGCGAACCCCCCGACCATCTCCACCTAGTATTTAATAGTTTTTGTAGAAAATGAAAAATTCAGATTAGATGTTGTAATAATCGAAATCTACGAGCAATTTCTTGTAGTTTTAGTCTAGTATGTGGATTCCAAGTAAGTCTCTTGTCAAGATGGAGTCCTAAGTAGCGAATCTGTTTAACTGGCGTTAGTGGGATATTTAAAAAAGGTACTGTAGGGTAGGAGAGTAGAGGTTAACGACGGAGAGTATGTATATAATTTGAAAAATTAATATTATCCGTGGTCTTTTTTAAACAATTTAATGGTTTTTGAGTTGAGTTTATATTTTGTTGCACTATTTATGATAAAAAAAATTAAATTTAGGAGATTTAAACTATTTTTTTTCTGTGACATAAAAAAGAAAGCTACTAAAGGGGCCTATACTCTAGGCCTTGCCATGCTCAGCCAGAATGCTTTATCTTAAAAAAAAACAAATTTGTTGGAGCAACCTCAGCAACTTCCGTGCAACTGTGACTGCACCTCCATGTTGGATAACCTTTCTTGAGAGCCAAAAAGAAAGCTACTAAAGGGGCCTTGCTTAGCTATAATGCAGTATCTTAAAAAAAAAAAAACTCATTTCCGAGATTTATGTAGTTTCTGTAACTTTTTTTAAAATTTTAAAACTGTTAAAATAGAGTAAATGTAATAATTTTATTAATTAGTATATCTTAAAATACTGGGAGTGCTTAGTATAATGATGTGTTCAATTTAAAATGTTTTAAAATGCTAAATACTCTTAGTATAAAGGTGCCTTTACTATAATTTGCCAAACTATAGCAAATAAGCACATGTGTAAGTGTGCGGATGAGTTATTTGTGTTCGCTGGGACAAGTTTGCCTAACTTTGAGTGTCGGTTTTCAGCACATACCAAAAGGCGTTTGTGCTGCATCTACACGTTTGTGTTCAGTTTGCATTGTTTTAAAACTGCCAACAGAGGAATATTTGTGCTTTTCGTGTCTTAAGAATTTCCACAACTTTCAGATTTAATAATTAACTCTAATTTAAGGTTGTATATTTTAAAATCCTATCAATATGGTATAAGTACATTGTTTCAATTCATGTTCATTAACTTAAGTGGTTTATTTTTTATTTAACATCGCACTAATATGCATTTATAAAGTCATCATATGTCTAGGTAATTAAATTAACAAGTTTCTGATATAAATTCAAGAACAATTGTTGAATTTTCAAGTTATGTAGTACTATTTATTTGAAGTTTTATTATCTACAACCTACATTTCTCATATTTACGTTTCTTTCATTTTGCCTATCTTTATGGTGTTAATTTTTATAATGTGAATCAAATGTTATAGCCGGCTAAATTCCAAAGAACAAAACAATACTGTGTTTGCCAGTTCCAATGTTTGTCGCTTCTTTTGTTTAGCAAGCATTTGTACAAGGCTTGGATTTCTGGCAAGTGGCAAACTCATTTGGCATGAGATTGTGAGTAACTAAATTTAAACTGGAAGATTGCTGATTGACCGTGTGTATCAATAAATGGAATATGGATGTGGGTGCGGTCAAATTAATCTCAAATAGTAATATTTTGTACTATTTTTATTTGAGCTAACGTTTCTCCCCACGTTGCAGGGCTTCGTCAGGGCTAAAATACAGATACAAACACTTGACATAGTTACAAAAAAACCATGGAATATAACAGGGGTAAACAATGAAACGTAAAATATAATAAGAAAAAAATTAAAGTTTTAATAATAAACGAAAACGGTAATAGTAACAGATAGGTAAGAGAAGAGATATTAAAGAAAGTACAAATTAAGAGATGAAAAGGGAGAAGAATAAAATCAAATGAAAATTAATGAGACAGAATTCATAGTAGTCGAATAGACAGTAGTCAAAATGAGAGTGAACCGTCTGTATTGGGAGGATTGGGGATGGCAGTTAAGTACGTCACATTATAGCGAAAATAATTTTAAGGTAAACAATGTAAAAAATATATTAAAATAGGTAAACAATAAATGATAATATACATAATAGAGGGGGAGATGATATATTTACAAAATCATAAAATAAAATAAAAAAAAAATCATGGATAGAAAAACAAAGAAGAAATAAAGTTAAAGTAATGGGATACAATATATGTAAGTGATTAAGAAAGTTCTCAAAACAGGTATGAATTCTGTCTCATTAATTTTCATTTGATTTTATTCTTTGCCCTTTTCATCTTTTAATTTGTACTTTCTTTAATATTTCTTCTCTTATTTTATCTCTTATATATCTGTTCCTATTACCATTTTCATTTATTGTTTATAACCATTTATAATTTAATATAAATATAATAATTTTTTCTTATTATATTTTACGTTCCATTGTTTACCCCTGTTATTTTCCACTATTTTTTTTTTTTTGTAACTATGTCTAGTGTTTGTATCTTTTTTAGCCCTGACGAAGCTCTGCAACGTGGGGCGAAACGTTGGTTCAAATAAAAATAGTACTCCCATTCACTATTTGAGTTTTATTTGACCCCACCCGAACCATATTCCATTCATCCCAATTTAAAGTTCATGTTATACTTTAAATGAAGAGGAGCCCCTTGTGGATTTTCAGGGAAACTCATGTTGTTTCCTTCCAAAACCTTCCAGAACTTCGTGTTTTTGTTTACTTTTTACTTTGAAGTCAAAGTAATTTATTACAACATGCCTGAAGTGAGTGAAAAGTAGAAGTTTTGTGAATGTTTGGTCGCCGAGAGATTTGTTGATTTTCAAACTTGTGAGGAAGAGAAACAAGACCATTGTATCAACAGTATTTACTTCGCTCATCATTCAGATATGCAGTTTCCTTTCTTAGTAATAAAATCTTCACTATTACCTTCAGTATTATCTTCAGTATTACCTTCAGTATTATCCTCAGTATTACCAAACCTGGAAGAGCATAGGTTTAAATATCATTTGAGAGTAAACTACTTTCAATTCGAAATTTTTCTACAAGAAGTCTTTATGAGATAATAAAATCTCCAACAGCTATTTAAAAATCACATGATCTTTCGTCCACCTCACTTGTCCTCTTTTTCCTCTCCTAGTTTTTTTTTCTATTTAAGGAAAAGAGTTTAAAAAGGTCCAAAGCAATTTTTTTTTTTATTACTACAACAATTTTTTTTTTTATAGTTCTTTCTATGGCATAGTGGGATCATAACATATCATAAAGTTACTAGATTGATATTAACTAAACCAGTTTTTATACTATAGGCTTTCTTGATTTCTTGTTTAATATTTTAAAGTTGTGTTAAAAGACTGATCTACATGACAATAATAAGGCCCGTCTGGACATACGGAGTTGAGCTTTGGGGCTCCACTAAACCTTCGAATTCCTCTCGTATCCAATCTTTACAATCCAAAATCCTTCGTAAAATCCTCAATGCTCCTTATTTTGTTACTAATAAAACCATCCATAAAGACCTAAATTTTCCTTATGTAACCGATCTAGCCCGAACCCGATATTATTCCTTCCATAATAAACTCCCTAACCACCCAAACCCACTCGTTTCTAACCTTGCTTCCTCTTCCATTCCTGGCAATCCTCCGAGGCGCCTGAAAAGAAGATGGCCTCGTGACCTTATATTGTAAACTGTTTTTAGAGTTCTACTACTGGGTAGTTTCTCTACATCCTGTATCATATCATTATGTCCTTATGATCAAATTTACTGGTTGTATTTTTTTATACAGTTGTAAATATCAATAAATAAAAAAAAAATGTTGTGTTAAAAGGGAAATATTTCCTTCTTTTAGCACGTTAAAACGATTTATCATATAACAAGGTTGAGAGTCTTTTAATTAGGTCTGCTAAATGGAGAATGACGTCACGCAATAGACCAGCTGACCTCCACACCATTTTATTTTTTGTTGTTTTGATAACTTAGTTCATCATAGTCATGTTTTTTTTTTTTTGGATGTTTTATAACTTTAAAAAAGTAATGAATAAAAAACTGGGATAGGAAATAAAGAACAAGTGAGGTGGAGGAAAGATGATATGACGAAGCTGTTGGATATTTTATTATCTCGTAAAGATTACAAAGTTATAAAACAATACCAGCTAAACTCAACGCCATTTTTTCTGTTGTCGTTTTGATAGGTTAGCTGCTCGTAGTTTAGTTTGTGTTATTTTTGTTTTGGACGTTTTTAAACTCTAATAAAGTAATGCAAAAAAATAACGAACCTCTAGAAAGTTATTGAAAAGAAAGATTACAAAATTTCCTAGAAAATCCGCTAGGAGCCCCTCTGTATTTAACATATAACATGGACTTTAGGCTGCTCACAATCCTATACTTATAACATTAACCATATTAAAACATTTTTTAATTTAACACAACATGATGAATATCCCCTATTATAGCTAGATATTAGGGGTATTCATGATGTTGTGTTAAATGTTATATGTTTTACCATGTTAAA
>NW_027116732.1:27468-29539 GCF_000696795.3 Halyomorpha halys | reverse complement strand
TTTTTTGACTGCCGTCAAAACAGCCCTGCCGAAGCCCTGCAACGTGGGGCGAAACGTTGGCTCAATAAAATAGTATAATTCTACTATTTGAGTTTTTTTCACCACACCCGGACCATATCCCTTTCATAAAAATATTTAGTTTTAGAGAATTTTATCCATTCCTTTACAGCTTGTTCCATTAAGTCTTATTCTTATGAGAAATAAACTGAGGAATATTCTTAAACACTATCGTTGATCGTCTTCCCTCAGACTAAGGCTCTATGTCAATGTTAAAGTTGTAATAAATTCTTGACTTATCTTTAACATGTAAATCTCGGACCGATTAACACTTCAGACGGTTATCAGTTAGTCCCAGCAGATGTTAGATAACCAGCGAATTCCCATTCCACTTAACTTACAGTAACTATTTTAGTTTCTGACCATGAACATAATTTACAGAGTTTATCTGCGATAATTAACAAATACTGATTCACAACAGAACATGGTACGGAGATCTGCCCTGTCGAATGTAGACCGCCTAAAGAGAAACTCCTTTATAGCGGACAACCACGGCTCCGATGGATTTATCCGCTACTGAGGATGTCCGCTGAGGGCATTTGCTTTTTTAAATTTAAATTAGTGAATGTCTCTATCAAACTAAGTTTTTAATTGCGTTGATTGAAGTTTAGTTACTATTTATTTTTCTATTTATACACATTTTTTTTAAAATTTAATTTATAATAAATCTGGACATGGACGACTGACATGGAATCCTCACACAAGACTGAAAAAACTGCTTGTCGATTTCGACTATTACAACATTTACTAGACAAACGGTCCAAACTTCCAACCCATTACAAAAAACTGATCTACATGACTATTATAAGGCCTATCTGGACATACGGAGTTGAGCTTTGGGGCTCCACTAAACCATCTAATTCCTCTCGAATCCAATCCTTCGTAAAATCCTTAATGCTCCTTACTTTGTCACAAATAAAATCATCCATCAAGATCCATCCGATTTCACCAGAGCCAGATACCAATCCTTCTATAATAAACTTCCCAACCACCCAAACCAACTCGTTTCTAACCTGGCTTCTCCTTCACTATCTAATAATCCTCGCAGGCATCTGAAAAGAAGATGGCCTCGAGATCTTCTCCTTTAGAAGTGTTTTTGGAGTTCTATCAATGAGTAGATTATCCACATGTTTGTATCATGTCATAATATCACTTACAGCAAATTTACTTGATGTGTATATATGTATACAGTTGTAAATAACAATAAATAAATTATAAAAAAAAAATAATTTATGAACATATTTAAGAAATTCGATTGCTACAACACCTTCTTGACAAACGGTTTAAACTTTCCATGCACTACAAAAATTATTATACACTACAATAATCAGACCAATTCGGACATATGGAATTGAGCTCTGGGGCTCCACCAAACCATCAAATTGCTCCCGCATTCAATCCTTACAATCCAAAATCCTGCGTAAAATCCTTGATGCTCCTTATTACGTTAGAAATAAAATCATCCACAAAGACCTTAACATCCCATTCGTTCCAGATTTGGCCCAAAATAGATATGCGTCTTTTCATTCTGAACTCCTTACCCATCCTAACCCATTAGTTCTTAATCGCTCATCCTTAACAATCCCTGATAATCCTCCGAGACGTCTGAAAATAAGATGGCCACGGGACCTTCTAAATAAAATTTATACTTGAAGTACCACCAACGGGTGGTTCCTTCCCAAGATTTTCAAATGTAAATAAAACATTCCACATATTTACTTATTGTATTTATTATTTGTACAGTTGTAAATTACATTAAATAAATAAAACAATATATTTAAGAGAAAAAATAATTGAACACATTGAATAAATTGAAATAAAATAATTGAACCCTGGTTTAAATTTCTCTGAGCACCCTTTTTGACAATTTCTAATGTTTTAGTTTGATTGTCAATATTGAGATTGTAAAGGACTAAAGTAAAGCTTTTAGATTAATCTCAGGATCAGTCATTCCATGAAACACCCAACGTTTATAAAACTTATATTATTTTTGAAATTTAGTTGTTATCTTAAA
>NW_027116732.1:8380-23583 GCF_000696795.3 Halyomorpha halys | reverse complement strand
GTAGACTAAGTGCTCTTTGGCAGTATAATAATCATATTTCTAAGTTATTGAGCTTTATTGCTTCAATCTAAACAATATTGTTATATATATATACATACTTATTTATTGGTGCCAACTTCATGCTTTCATTAGGGCAAAGAACAAACTATAACATAACCAATGAATACAACGATATACCAATCATTCTGTTTCCTTTCAATCATTGGTCATTATCTTGTTTTTGTTTTTAGCCCTGATGAAGGCTAGAAATTCTGGCCGAAACGGCACTGATAAATAAGTTCCAACTAATTTGTACTGTTGACAGTCCGTACCCCCAACCATCTTCTTTTCTTTATATAAACTACGGCCAACTATTAACTCATTATTAATTTATGGTTATTGCAATATTATATTTTTTTATTTGATTGAATTTTGCCCCTGCGCTTATGCAGATCTAGTTAATTATCTGTATATCATTAACCCGTCTGTAAAAGAATCCTTTTTAAAGAGTGGAAAATTATGGTTTTTTATACTGTCATAATTTCTCACAGAAAAATGGTAACATCTTGCAGCGAGGAATAAGTTTTTTCTTAATATCTTTATTGAAATTTACAACTGTATATTATATTTTACATTGAGTAAATTTGATCTTTGTTTAAATGGAGTGTTACAGGCGTTTAGAGCAACTACCCGTTGATAGCACTCTAATAACATTTTGCAGGTCTTGTGGCCATCTTCTTTTCAGACGCCTCGGAGGATTGTCAGGAATGAAAGAGGATGCAAGGTCAGAAACTAGGGGGTTTGAGTGGTTAGGGAGTTTATAATGGAAGAATTGATATCTGGTTCGGGCTAGATCGGTTACATAGGGAACATTAAGATCTTTATGTATTATTTTATTTGTGACAAAGTAAGTGGCATTGAGGATTTCACGAAGGATTTTGGATTGCAAGGATTGGATACGAGAGGAATTTGAAGGTTTAGTGGAGCCCCAAAGCGAAACTCCATATGTCCAGATTGGCCTTATTACAGTCATGTAGATCAGTCTTTTGTAATGTGTTGGAAGTTTAGACTGTTTGTTTAGTAAGTGCTGTAATAGTCGGATTCGACGAGTAGTTTCATGTCTTTTCAGTCTTGTGTGAGGATTCTATCTCAGTCGTTTATCCAGATTTATTCCTAAGTAACGGATCTGTTCAACAGGAATAAGTGGGGTATTATTAAAAGATACTGTAGGTTTACGACGAAACCTAAATTTTAAATTATTTAAGTTTTGTATGATCATCTTTAACTATTAGCTCTGACATTGAAGGCTAGTACGTATATATTCGCGAGTTTCGAATTCACATGCTGAAATTATCCTTACGTCAACCGCATGATGTCCACGCCTTTCATTGTATGCAATTGCCCATGTCAGCCGATGATAGAGACATGGATGCCGAGGAGCACCCGGACCAGAACACACTCGAGAGACATCTCAACTACCGGGCAATTATTTCGACGAGTGTAAGGGTGTAGCTATTGTCTAAGGAGTGATTTAAATAACTGATTACTGCAATCAACCAATCAATGGCATCCGAGAGGTCTACCGAAACGGAGCTATGTCATTGCTTAATGTCCGCTCGAAAGGTCTTCGAATAATTTTATTCTAAAGGTCGACGTACTCTTCGATATTTATTTTTTTTTCAGTTATTTACTACGTAGGAATCTTTACTAATAATATCAAGGCCAATAGGTGTACTTAATTTGCTGTCACCATTAACTACTTACGCTAGTGTAATGAAGCAATGAATTAACAAAATTTTTGGATTTTGATCTAATAATCCTAAAAAGTGAATCTTAGCTAAAAAGTTGTTATATAGCAGAATAAATAACACGAAATCCTGCATTGAATGGCGTATAACGTTTTAGATCTGTGATGTATGGTCATTGTATGAAGCATTCCTTCACCTTAATACCAGCCACACTTCAACTTTGGATTGGCTGGTTGGGTTTGAGTGGATTATAATTGAAAAATGACACATGATTAAATGAAAATTTAAATTAATTTAGCAAACCCACTAGTTTCTAACCTTGCTTCCTCTTCTATTCCTGGCAATCCTCCGAGGTGCCTGAAAAGAAGATGGCCTCGTGACCTTGTATTGTAAAATGTTTTTAGAGTTCTATTACTGGGTAGTTTCTCAACATCCTGTATCATATCATTATGTCATTATGATCAAATTTACTTGTATTTTTTTTTTTTATACAGTTGTAAATATCAATAAATAAATAAATTTAAAAAAAATTAATTTAGATTAAATTTAGGTTAAATTCTATTGTTTAAGTCACAGGTGGTGTAGGGGATAGCCAAAATGAAACATTTATAGTTAAATGGTTAATAAATTTTGAATGAATGGGGTATGGAAAACTGTAGATATAACGAGCTTGTTGATGATGATGTGGCTTTTATTATTGTCAGGTGGACGTATTCCATGATTCCTTCTTTCCTTCGTATTCCTATGCCTCTCTCCCCTCTGCTGCTAGGAACTACTTCAGTAAATCTACTCACTACGGTAGATCTTACTGATGAGTGAACAAAAAGAAAAGATGGACTGCTTCTGGCAAAGGACAAGATGACTTCAGCCTGGGTTACCTCTCCTCACCTCAGAGAGCACTGTAGAAAGTGAGTTTTGACTGATGGCCATATGGGCGCTAGTATAGCCTACATTTTGGCAGCCCCTCCAATTCAACCTTTCGATTGGCGTAGGTTACCCGGAACAGTCATATACCACCTACCGTTTTAGATCTGTGACTTAAGGGTATAACAAAGTAGTAACTTAACAGTTGCAATAAATTTTATCATAAATTGTTTAGATAAAAGCATGATTGTACAGGTGCGATATAAAAAGAACGCATAGTGATTAAATTATTTATTGCAAGCCAACATTTTGTCACACGTTGTAGGGCTTAATCAGGCCTAAAAAAAATACAAACAACTAAACTTGACGCACTATTTTTGTTATATATGTTATTTTTTTTTAATGGTTTTTTGTTATATATGTTATTTTTGTTTTTGTTATATATGTTATTTTTGTTTTTGTTATATATGTTATTTTTGTTTTTGTTATGTTTTTTTTATGTCACATTTTTTGTTATATATGTTATATATTTTTAGCTCTGAAGAAGCCCTACAAAGTGGGGCCAAATGCTGGCTCACAATACATAATTTAATCACTGTACCTTCTTTTTTTATCACACCCGGACCATCTTTCTATTATATGAATAATTTATGATAAAATTTATTGAAACTTTAAAGGTAGTAATTTGTTATGCCCTTACTTCACGCGGTATGTCAAAAATAAATGCCGATTATATCTGTATAAAACTATTCATATTACAAGCTACGCATTAGCAAATGTTTTTCCTTTAATTTATTATAATATTTGAAAAATTAATTTTTCTAATGACCTCTTAACTTTGTACCATAGATTAATCTGGATCCGCTGACCGTCTTTTTTGAAATTTTGGACGGTAACGTGTTACGGTTGCCATGGTGAATAAAAACACTGGCGGTATCTGCGTAGACACGAGGTGTTACGGTTGTCATGGTGAAAACATAACAAGAGCGATATGTTTTAGACGGGTGGGTTTTGTTTTTTGGTGAAGGCGACAGTTATGATTTTGAATACGTATGTTCAGACGAGTCGGTTTTGGTTCTGTGAAGGTGACAGTTTAATTTTGGAACACGTTACGATTGTTCAATGTGAAGTGGTAATAGTTTAAAGGCCCTCTGTCTTTACTGCTTGAACGGAAATACCACCATATGAGAAATGTCATCTTATATATTTTGTTTTTCAAAATTATGGTGTTCTAATTCAATGGACGGTCATTAACACTAGATGTGGGGATATAGTGCAGTGACGTTTCTTCAGCATGTCCTTGATAAGAGAATAATAATGTAAATATAGTTATTAAGGTTAAGTCAACCTATAAGTTTTAATTGTTTTATTAATAAGCATTCTTTTTCATTCTATGTATATATATTTCATCTTAATATTAAACTTTTGTACATATAGTTCTGCTGTTCTTTCTCTGCTTCCAACTTGTTAATTTACTTATGTTTTTTTGTTGTTGTTCACGAAATATTACGATAATTCTACAGGTGGGTACGTAACATCCCTAGCTTTTCTGTTATCTACATGTAAAGGTATTCGCCAGTGGTCATAATTCAACAGTTGTTTATATAGTGGTGTATTTTAGCTATATTGTGGGCATAATGCTTCGGGGTTTTCGTTGTTTTCAAGAAAAAATAACGTGGTGCCTAATGAGTAATTCTTTATTGTTTTATCTTTTTTTCCTTATGCGATTATATTTATTTTTTATTATTTTCCTTTTACTCACCCCCTTCTCCGCTGAGCATGGGCAACTATAAACGATAAACATATAACTAAGGATAAGTCAAAATTTGCGGTTATAATATTATATTATATATTGCATTAAAATTTTCCCTGACTGAGAATTAAAGAGAAAACCGAGAATATTATAACAAAGACGGAAGGAAGATGAAGGTATTGGTACACAGGCCGTTGGCTACGGACAATCGAAATCCGCCACAAAAGGACGTTCATTAAGAACTCATTCATAGCGCCGAGGATTTTACGTCGGAGAACTGTCGACCCCCGGCCCCATTGTATGGGGGGCTTTTAATCAGCCCCGCGATAATGGGGGCCCGGGGCGGAATCGAATGCAATCTACGTTCAGGGCCTGCGTAGTAATTACTAGGAATGTAGTAGGCTACTGTCTATAAGTTGTAGTGTCTCTTCATATCTTCCATAATACCTATTGTCTAAATGTATATATACAAGATTTTTTTGATTTTTTTTTAATAAAATATTTATTGAAATTTACAACTGTATACACATATATACAACAAGTAAATTTGCTGTAGGTGACATAGTGACATGATAAAAACATGTGGAGAATCTACCCACTGATAGAACTAGAACATTTCTAGAGAAGATCTCGAGGCCATCTTCTTTTCAGACGCCTAGGAGGATTATTAGGTGAGGGAATGAAGGAGAAGCCAGGTTAGAAACAAGTGGATTTGGGTGGTTGAGAAGTTTATTATGAAAGGAACGGTATCTGGTTCTGGCCAAATCGGCAACATATGGAACATTGAGGTCCTGATGGATGACTGGAATAGTGACAAGGTAAGGAGCATTAAGGAATTTACGAAGGATTTTGGACTCAAAAGATTGAATTCTGGAGGAATTTGATGGTTTAGTGGAGCCCTAAAGCTCAACTCCGTATGTACAGATAGGTCTTATAATACTCATGTAGATCAGTCTTTTGTAATGGATTATATACAAGATTGAAAGAAAGAATAAATCAGTTTACAATTTGATACTGCGTGTATCTTTTCTTGTTCTGATTTCCTTTTTTCTTTTTTTTTTTTTGAGTTTCTCTTGACTTCCCGTAACTGGTGCCGAAATCCAGTATCATTGGATTCAGAAGGAGTTGTTTATTCTGAGAACTACTTTTTGCTGTTTAAGTAGGACAAAGTAAGGGTGGTACACCTTAATCACGTGTCTCTAACGCACAAAGTGAACTTAGGTTTATTATCTTTAGTAAAAATAAAAAAGGCAATTTACTCTCACGCATCAAGTAAACTTTATTTGAGGATGCTAAAATTAATATGAAATATACAACTTACAAAAAAAATAACCTGAGCTCTGGTCAATTATAATAATAAAACTATACACTTTATATAAAATAAAATTAACTAGTGAAATTAAAACATTAAATATAACCATCATATAATATACAGAACCACCATCTTCTACTCAGCTGTCGCAATTTACTAGACGACCTATATTCTATATCATAAATTTAATAGGGTTTGGAATTTATTGGAGGCAATGATTATTTTGTTGTTTGGCAATCGGGAAGGTTGCAGTACTGCTACAAGTTTAAACGAACTTGATTTTTCAATGACTCTTTTTGTGACGTTCTTTTCAGCGTACACTTCAGAAAACAGCCATCTTTGGGGAATTAAGCGGGCCTAGATATCCTAATTTAATAGTTAACAATTTAAGAAATGGTAATTATAATAATGAGGTGTAGATAGTTGAACGTAGATTAATGCTTGGAGAAGTTTGTCGGGGGGTGCGGTCAGCAAAGAACAATAACTAAACATAACCAAATATGCTTTTAATAAATAAATAAAATATGGTTAATAAATAAATATGGTTTTATTTATTTATGTTGTTCTTTGCTGACCGCACCCCCCGACAAACTTCTCCAAGTAATTATAATAAACACGAAAAATGATTTGTGACCAGATTTAAATTATATCATTATTTTAATAGATCTACTAACACCTGTTGAACAGATTCGATACTTAGGACTCCATCTTGACAAGAGACTTACTTGGAATCCACACACGACAGAAGACTGAAACGACAAGAAACTGCTCGTAGATTCCGATTGCTACAACACTTACTTGACAAACGCTCTAAACTTCCCATTCATTACAAAAAAATAGTATACTACGATAATCAGACCAATTTGGACATATGGAATTGAGCTCTGGGGCTCCACCAAATCATCAAATTCTTCCCGCATCCAATCCTTACAATCCAAAATCCTACGTAAAATCCTTGATGCTCCTTATTACGTCACAAATAAACTCATTCATAAAGACCTTAACATCCCATTCGTTGCAGATTTGACCCAAAACAGATATGCGTCTTTTTATTCCAAACTCCTTAACCATCCTAACCTATTAATTCTTAATCTTTCATCCTTAACAATCCCTGATAATCCTCCGAGGCGTCTGGAAAGAAGATGGCCACGGGACCTTCTAGTTTAAATTAATGTTTGAAGTACCACCAATGGGTGGTTCCTTCCCAAGATTTTCAAGTGTATATGAAACATACTACATATTTACTTATTGTATTATTTTGTACAGTTGTAAATTACAATAAATAAATAATTAAAAAAAACAATTTTAATAGATACTGCAAATTAATTTCGATGTTCAAGATTAGAATCGGAATGGTTATAGAAGCACTTCATTAACACCAAAGATTTTTGCAATTTACTTTGGATCTTAGTGGAATGTTATAGCAGGATGCGTGTCAGCGATAACTTTGTACAGGTGACCTAGATTTGGCCCCTATGGCGTATTGAATGGATGGCAGACACTTTGCTCTTCAGCATTCTGAGTACTAAGGATAATATCAATAAGGATGATGCGCAAGAAGTTAATAATATCTCCTCAAAAGATTTCCGTCACGGCTCACTTTATTTGAATCAGTGTCATGCAACGGTAACGGTCTTTGTTTGTGCTGCAGGACAATGAAATTATAGTTATTAGTTCCAATAATAAATTTCTTTTGCCTTTGTTTATATATTCTTGCTAACTTTGTATTATTTAGTAGTATAGTAAGATAGTACGGTCAAAAGAAATAGCTAAAATAGTATAATGAAATATGGTCCGGGTGCTATAAAAAAAAACTCAAATAGTAAATAATTATACTATTTTATTGAGCCAACGTTTCGCCCCACGTTGCAGGGCTTCGTCAGGGCTAAAAAAGATACAAACCCTATAGTTACAAAAAGGAAAAAAGAAAAAACATAAGTGTAAAATAACAGGGGTATAAAATGAAAAGTAAGATATATTAAAGAAAGTACTTTTACTATTACTTTCTTTAATATTTCTTCTCTTATCTATCTGTTACTATTACCCTTTTCATTTACTATTTACAACCTTTAATTTTTCTTATTATATCTTAATTTTCATTTTATACCCCTGTTATTTTACACTCATGTGTTTTCTTTTTTCCTTTTTGTAACTATAGTGTTTGTATCTTTTTTAGCCCTGACAAAGCCCTGCAACGTGGGGCGAAACGTTGGCTCAATAAAATAGTATAATTATTTACTATTTGAGTTTTTTTTTTTACCGCACCCAGACCATATTCGATTCATCTATACACACGGTCAATCAATAATTTTCCAGTTAAAATAGTAATTAAACTAGTTATTATGAACCAAGGTTTCGCTCCACATTGCAGGGCTTCTTTAGGGCTAAAAAAGATTTTTTAAAAGCTAAACAAAATAAGAAAACATAAGACATGAAATAAATGTACTAAATAAAATTATGATGAGGCTAAATATGAGACTATATGAAAATTTATAAAAACATTAACGAATTGAAGAAAATAAAATTAACATAGTACAGTTAAAATCATAAATAAACCACAATTGCAATAAAGAATTAGACAATTAATAAAAAAAAGAAATATAGAAAAAAGTATTTTTTACAGTACACAATACACCTTGTGTGTGTTTTTTAAATTACTTTTTACGTACTTTTTATTTGTTATTATTTCCGTTTTCATTAATTACCTAATACTTTTTTATATTTTTCTTTATTTTTCCTTTAACTTTAATATATTAATTTTATTTTTGTATGATAATCAGACCAATTTGGACACATAGAATTGAGCTCTGGGGCTCTACCAAATCATCAAATTCTTCCCGCATCCAATCGTTACAATCCAAAATCCTACGTAAAATCCTTGATGCTCCTTATTATGTTACAAATAAACTCATCCACAAAGACCTTAACATCCCATTCGTTGCAGATTTGACCCAAAACAGATATGCGTCTTTTCATTCCAAACTCCTTACCCATCCTAACCCATTAGTTCTTAATGAGAGATTAACTATCCCTGATAATCCTCCGTGGCGTCTGAAAAGAAGATGGCCTCGGGACCTTCTAATTTAATTAATGCTTGAAGTACCACCAATTAGTGGTTACTACTACACAGATTTACTTATTGTTCTTATTATTTATTACAGATGTAAATTACATTAAATAAGTAAAATTATTTTATTTGTTCATTTTTATATTAATTTTCATGTAATCATATTTATCCACACCCTAGTTTGTTGTTAGCTTATTATCTCACTTTGTTACATTATTTTAGTTGTTTCTATCTTTTTGTAGCCCTGATGAAACCCTGCTAAGTGGGGCGAAACCTTGGCTCATAATAGAACTTTCAAATTTCTCGATTCTGCTTTCTAGGATACCTGTTAGAGCCTAGGTCTGATATAATATAGTCAAAATTAATATATGCTTGTCACTACAGTAAATACTTTTTATTGCAATTTATCTTAACACTACACTACTACCACTCACTTAACAACTATATTATTTAACTTACTATTTTAGAATATTATTTTGTTGATAAGTGATGAGATAATTTGCTATTAGAAGTTTTTATATTTAAATGAAAAAGTGACTTACATAGGTTAATTTTTCCTATTAAATTAAACCTAAGCAGAATAAATGTTTAAGATTTGATGTGAGGTAGTAAATTTACATTTAAGATTGTCCTCAAGAATGGTGCCAAAATTTGAGGATTAAAATTAATTCCAATAAATTCCACCAAATCACATTTACCCTTCGTCGTAAACCAATGACCTCTTGTCCAACAGTATCCTTTAATAATACCCCACTTATTCCTGTCGAACAGATCCGTTACATAGGACTACATCTCGACAAACGACTGATATGGAATCCTCAAACAAGACTGAAAAGACAGGAAACTGCTCGTCGATTTCCATTATTACAACATTTACTAGACAAACGGTCTAAATTGCCAATCCATTACAAAAGACTGATCTACATGACTTTTATAAGGCCTTTCTGGACATACGGAGTTGAGCTTTGGGGCTCCACTAAACCATCAAATTCTTCCCGAATCCAATCCTTATAGTCCAAAATCCTTCAAGCTCCTTACTTTGTCACAAATCAAGTCATCCTAGATACCATTCCTTCCATGATAAACTTCTCAACCACCCAAATCCACTCGTTTCTAACCTGGCTTCTCCTTCATCACCTAATAATCCTCCTAGGCGTCTGAAAAGAAGGTTGCCTCGAGATCTTTTCTTCTAGAAATGTTATTGGAGTTCTTTCAATGGGTAGATTCTCCACCTGTTTGTATCATGTCACTATCTCACCTACAGCAAATTTACTTGTTGTGTATATGTTATACAGTTGTAAATAACAATAAATAAATTATTAAAAAAAAAAAAAAAAAGATTGCCCTTGATAATGCCAGGATTGGCCGAAATGTTGTATATTTGAAGGATTAATAAAGAGTCTTAGGTTTCATAGATGTTATTTATTTTAAATGTATAATTTTTTTTTTTCGTACCATTCATTAAAATAGAATTTCTACTTCATATATATATATAATACATGAACTGTATTATATATACTTTACCTTGTCTCCTCCCTTCGATTGCCTTGTGGTATTATAAGGTGTTGATAACAGTTCAGCTAAGGTGGTATAGTCTTGATATAGTCTAAGGCTACGCCATGGAATTAATGGAACGTGAAGTGACCGTTAATGCATAATAAATGGTTAATATATAACAAAACCAGTCTTGAACAATATTAGGAAAATATATACACTTTTTTTTTAACGAGAAGTAACTCTTTGATTTGGGTATTTTACCTTCTACTTGAAAACAGTCCATGAATTCGGCCCTCAGTTTCTATTACCTTCGAGCTACAGACATTAAAATGTTAAATATGGCTCATTAAATTTACACTTTATAATTAGCAATCGCTGATTTGACCTGAGTATTTGTGTTAGTATCTCATAACGAAGCGTTAAATTCTGTAATAAGGAACACAAAGGCTCCCAGGATCCCCCCCCCCTTGCCTTTCTCCATCTTTTATGTTCCCTTTAAGGACAAAGACTAATTAATTTATTCTGAATAATTTAAATTAACCATCTGAAGATTGCAAATTTTCCTTTCAATTTACAAATCCTTCAAGTCCCCCCCCCTCTATGAATAATGTATCTCTTGGCTCCTATAAGACTCCTGATTGGCTTCAATGGTGTCCTTCTTGTTCGCTATAAAGTTGTGCATCACAAAGGAAAGCCAATAAATCTTCGAGCTTCTTCTATCGTCCCATTTTCCAGCTTAAAATATATTCATTTCTTATCAGGCAGTATACTATATAGTATATAACGCAGACAATCGAATACACAAATACACACAGAGAGCGGTACAAGTAATATAAGCCATAAATAAATTATGTGTTATACGCGCTGTAGAATTACGATTCCCAAAGTGGGTGATTTGGCACCGTGTGGTGCTTCAAGCGTATGGCACTTTCTGAAAATATTACAAAAAAAAATACATAAAACATTACAATTAGAATAGCTAATACACAGTGCATTCTACTATTTACTTTGCACTTTTTTCTTATATATCAATAAAATTAAAATAACATCTATATGGGTGGAACGCAAGGAAGGGATAAGGGTGCTGTACTTTATAAGTACTGGTATTAGACCAGCGGTAGAACAAGATTTTTTTTAACATATATTTATTGCACAAATATAAAATGTAAAATGTTTACTATATTCCTTTGGGATACTCCCTTATACAATATAATTTATGAGTCAGTTTATATATGTAATGTACAGGTGTCTAATTTAATTCAGTTAGATAGTTTTGTGGTTCTGAGGAATTTGTTTTTAAATGCTAGTATTTTTTTTTTTTTTTTATATTTGTTAAGTCTTTTTTTAATATCTAGTAATGCTCCATATGGGGCAGGCATAAGTTAAGATGGGACTTTTTACCGCTTTTTATATTATCAATTTATTTATATTGGATAATTTTGATTTTTAATTATGGGTTCATTTGATATAGAATTTTTCGTGCATTTTCCAATTTCGTATTGATAAGGTGGTTAAATAATAGTTTGCTTTCTAAAATGACTCCTAAGTATTTAACTGTTCTGGTAAAAGGGACCGGGATATTATTTAAATCTATGGTCGATGGACCAAGGACCCTAGATCGAATCCGGCTGGGCAGAAAATAGTTTTCTGTTCCACTGTAGCCGTGAGTCAACTCTTGTGGGTTGTAGAGCCCTCCTGGGGTGCACCTAGCCTCTTAAATTGGGTAAAAATCTGGCGGTAGAGCGTGATTCCAACCAAATAACCTCCTTGCTCAACCGTTGGTATAGTAACAGTAATAGTTGTTTTACTATTTTAATATATTATACATAGCTGTACCTCTTTAATAAAAAACCACAACAAACCTGATTAAACTCTCACAAAACATTTTATACAAAGAAAATGTTTTTTATATATGTATATATAGTTGACGGTAAAAATTGATATATCAGAAGATGGTCAGGGTTGCAGTCAAAAGTGAAACAAAAATAGTTTACAACTATTTATTTTCCAACGTTTCGCCCCACTTTGCAGGGCTTCATAAGGGCTAAAAAGATACAAAATGATACTATGATAAGATACGATGATAGGAATAAAAATACAATGATAAGAATAAAAACAAGTAACAATGACAAGAGTAAAATTTCTTTATAAAAATACGTAAAATATAAAGCTCAAAAAGTACAGGAGATGCATATAAAACAAAAACAATACAGGGACAAAAAAAATTATATAGAGATAACATAAACGTCATGAAAAAATAATAAAAATAAATAAATAAATAATAATAATGATATAAAATGATAATAAATGAGCAAAGAGCAAGTCAGGACAACATACCTGCTCAAATGAATCGGTTGAACAGAAAGAAACAATGAAGCGGAAGCGTGGAGGAGTGGGGAGGAGGTAGGTAGGAAAAAATGTTTTTTAGATTGTTGTTGTTGTTTCAGAAAAAAAAAAGACTAAGCGAAATTAAAAGAAATGTAAGAATTAGGCTAACAACAAAAAAATCATATTTAAATTCAGAAAATCGTGGTAACTCAAAGCAACTGGGTTCGAATCCTGCTGGGTATAAAATCGTTTTCTGCTACACCACAGCCATGAGGATTATGCCCTCCTGGAGTCGACCCAGCCTCATAAGTTGGCTACCCTTACTTGGGTAAAAATCTGGCATTAGAGCGTGATTCTGACCAAACCACCTCCTTGCACAACCGTTGGTCTAGTAAGAGTACTTCCTTACAAAGTACCGAACCCCTGACCCAATCACCTCCTTCCATAAGGGTCTAGTCAAAGTAGTACAAGTCAGTACAAAGTACTGAACCCCTGACCCATCATGGTTTGTAGCGGTACAGAGTTTAATTTTAATTTAATGGTCAATGGAAGTACAGACCGTCCTTTTTTTTTTAAATGGTGGCTTCTGTTTTATCAATATTTAAAACTAAAATCCCCATTTTAATGGTATTTAGATATTTCTTAAAGAGCATCTTTTAGCATATTAACAATTGTTGGGACTTAGACATGGACCCTGTGGAAGACCAGCTATGAGAGCAAGGATGTGATTTGGACAGAATCACGCTCGAAAGCTGGATTTTTACCCAATAAAAGTACCCTGCTTTATGAGGCTAGTTGACTGTAGAGAGCTCCCGAACTCAGGACTACAGTGAAGCAGAAAATAATTATCTGTCCAAGCCGGATTCGAATCCTTGTCCTTGGAATTGGTAGCAAAGTGCCTTACCATTATAAGTAAGTGAAAGTAAAAATGATTTATTAAATAAATCAAAAATTGTATCCTTATTAGTCTCAACACTTTTTATTTCATTATTTTATTGAGACTAATAAGGATAGAATTTTTGATTTATTTAATAATTAATTAGCTGTCTCAAGAAATTGAAAAAATATATTTAAAGTAAAATTAGAGACTTGCTACAACACATACTTGTCAAACGCTCTAAACTTCCCATTCACTACAAAAAATTAGTATACACTACAATAATCAGACCAATTTGGACATATGGAATTGAGCTCTGGGGCTCCACCAAACCATCAAATTCTTCCCGCATCCAATCCTTACAATCCAAAATCCTAGGTAAAATCCTTGATGCTCCTTATTACGTCACAAATAAACTCATTCGTAAAGACATTAACATCCCATTCGTTGCAGATTTGACCCAAACCAGATATGCGTCTTTTTATTCCAAACTCCTTAACCATCCTAACCCATTAATTCTTAATCTTTCATCATTAACAATCCCTGATAATCCTCCGAGGCGTCTGAAAAGAAGATGGCCACGAGACCTTCTAGTTTAAATTAATGTTTGAAGTACCACCAATGGGTGGTTCCTTCCCAAGATTTTCAAGTGTATATGAAACATACTACATATTTACTTATTGTATTATTTTATACAGTTGTAAATTACAATAAATAAATAATTAAAAAAAAGAAAGTAAAAATGATTTTTAATTAATATCTATTTATTATTCATTTTCATGAATTTTAAAATCCCAGAGAGCTGTCCTGACCCAGACGTGACAAAGCGACCGTTATGCGACCTATGCGTAGGTGGAGCCACAGTTTATAAACTATACAAACAATGGAGCCATGCTTTAGCTAATGGGATAATTATCCAGTCTAATTGACAAACATGAATACTTATTAAGGACTGAATTACTGTCTCGTTAAAAAAAAAAAAATACCTTGAATATAAAATGATAATAGAATTTGTCATTATTTATTACATATACTTCGCATCCAGGCTATATACTACTTTATAATGGCAGAGAAACCGATAGTATAATAAAAAAAACTGTATTTACATCAAAATACATACAGCAAATTAAATGTAAGATCATGATGATATGCTATAGACGTGTAGAGAAAATACCCATTGGTAGCGCTCTAAAATATTTCTACATGGCTCTCGAGGCCATCTTCTTTTCAGATGCCTCGGAAGATTGGCCGGATTAAAAGAGGAAGGTTGGTTTGGGTAGTTAGGGAGTTTATAATGGAAGGAATGATATCTGGTTCGGACTAGGTCAGTTATATATGGGATATAAAGGTCTTTATGGATGATTTTATCTGTACAAAGTAAGGACCATTGAGGATTTTACGAAGGATTTTGGATTGTAAGGATTGGATACGAGAGGAATTCGAAGGTTTAGCTCCAAAGCTCAACTCCGATAGGCCTTATTATAGTCGAGTAGATCAGTCTTTTTGTTATTAGGTGTTTAGAATGTTTGTATAGTAAGTGTTGTGTAGTAAGTCGTCCAGATGTAGTCCAATGTAGCGTATTTGTTCTACAGGGGTAAGAGCAACATCATTAAAGTATCCTCTAGACCTGTCTGTAGATTTACGACGAGGGTTAAGTTGATTTGATGGGATTTGTTTTTATCCTCCAATTTCGGCACCATTCTTCTAAGGTTGAAATGAAATGAAAAAATAACTTTATTCTGGGACATATGTCCCCTAAGAATAATTACAAGGTTCAT
>NW_027116732.1:5534-7400 GCF_000696795.3 Halyomorpha halys | reverse complement strand
TGTATCTTTTGGATGGCCTCAAGCATTTCGGAGGGATGGAAGGACAGATAGATTTGGAGATCGTCTGCGTCTAGGTGGTACTGTGCGTGGTGAAGGTTGTGAAGGTTGTGCTATGGGATTGGAAAGTTGGAGAGGAATACAATTAAAGGTTTATTAATAACCGCGAGCACATTTGTGTAGTCGGCATATGTGGTGATGATAGTGTTAGGATTGGTTGGGATGTTGTTTAGACTACCTTGAGGAACACCAGCGGACTCATAGTATAATTTAAGATTAATAACTATTAATTACAATTGTCTATTACAGTGTGTCCTACATTGCTGTGATACAACTAGAACTCTAGAACTGAATAGTGGTGAAGGAAGGTAAACGTCGGTTAGTTTTAGTTTTTCCTACACTTGACCCTTCATTCTAGCATGTATTCAGTCTATTATTTCTGTTTTGTATTTTGTATATTTATATTTATTGTTATTAAAAAATTTAATAAGGGTCTGGAGTTCAGTACTTTGTAAGAAAGTACTGTTACAAGACCAAAGCTTATGGAATGAGGTGATTGGGTCAGAATCACGCTCTAATGCCAGATTTTTACCCAGGTAAGGGTATCCAACTTATGAGGCTGGGTCGACTCCAGGAGGGCATAATCCTCATGGCTGTGGTGTAACAGAAAACGATTTTATACCCAGCTGGATTCGAACTCAGTCCCTTTGAGTTACCACGATTTGCTGAATTTAAATCTGATTTTTTTGTTGTTAGCCTAATTCTTACATTTCTTTTAATTTCGCTTAGTCTTTTTTTTTTTTCTAAAACAACAACAATCTAAAAAACATTTTTTCCTAACTACCTCCTCCCCACTCCTCCACGCTTCCGCTTCAATGTTTCTTTCTGTTCAACCTTTTCATTTGAGCAGGTATGTTGTCCTGACTTGCTCTTTGCTCATTTATTATCATTTTACATCATTATTATTATTTATTTTTATTTTTATTATTTTTTCATGACGTTTATGTTATCTCTATATAATTTTTTTCCCCTGTATTGTTTTTGTTTTATATGCATCTCCTGTACTTTTTTAGCTTTATATTTTACGTATTTTTATAAAGAAATTTTAATCTTGCCATTGTTACTTGTTTTTATTCTTATCATTGTATCATTTTGTATCTTTTTAGCCCCGATGAAGCCCTGAAAAGTGGGACGTAACGTCGGAAAATAAATAGTTGTAAACTATTTTTGTTTCACTTTTGACTGCAACCCTGACCATCTTCCAATAAGACCTTTATATTCCATATATAAAAAACATTTTCTTTGTATAAAATGTTTTGTGAGAGTTTGGTCAGGTTCGTTGTGGTTTTTTATTAAAGAGGTACAACTATGTATAATATATTAAAATGGTAAAACCAAGTATTTTAGAAAAGCGGGTTTCGTGAATTCTCGTTCGGCATGTTGCCGGTCAAAGTTGATCGTGTGTTAGCAGCTTAGGATATTTCTAGCTTATATTTTACTTTCTCATGTAAATTAATTTTCCATTACAAGTTAATATTAAGAAATAGTATATTCTTTAGCTAATCTCTTAGTCTTGGAGATCTTCAATTGGAAAACATAAATTTTTAAAATAATAATTCGCAGGATTTGAAATAAATAAATTTGAATATTAACTATGGCTTAATATTATGAATATTATTGAAAGATTGAAACACAAAACCCCGAGTCTCTTTGACGTCAGGTAATGTTTAAACAGCATCATAGCTAAAAATTTTGTAAAATCTGATTTTGCACCGAAAGATTAGGTCATGTCCTTAGTAGATGTCCTTAACATATTAAAACTAAGTAACTGTCATAGTCGATCCTCTGGTGTATCCTTTTAAACAATAT
>NW_027116732.1:4336-5019 GCF_000696795.3 Halyomorpha halys | reverse complement strand
TTATCTATTGTGAATTCTCTATTCCTCCTTAATTCAACTCATGTTTCTCTTTTCCAGTATTTTATTCATTTACAACTTCTTTTTCACGAATAAGGTACTATACATTATTTTTTTGTCATTAATCTTATCTATTGTGAATTCTCTATTCCTCCTTAATTCATCTAGTGTTTCTCTTTTCCAGTATTTTATTCATTTGCAACTGCGTTTTCTTAGTACTATTATTGTAATGAGAAGAAAAAAAGGAATACATTCTTATTTTTCAGGAATAAGTACTATACATTATTATTTTGTTCTTAACCTTATCTATTGTGAATTCTCTATTCCTCCTTAATTTATCTCCTCCTCATGTTTCTCTTTTCCAGTATTTTATTCATTTACAACTTCTTTTTCACGAATAAGGTAATATACATTATGTTTTTGTCAATAACCTTATCTATTGTGAATTCCCTATTCCTCCTTTATTCATCTCGTGTTTCTCTTTTCCAGTATTTTATTCATTTACAACTGCGTTTTTTTAGTACTATTATTGTAATGGGAGAGAAAAAAAGGAAATACATTCTTCTTTTTTCACACATAAGTTACTATACTTTATTTTTTTGTTCTTAACCTTATCTATTGTGAATTCTCTATTCCTCCTTAATGCATCTCATGTTTCTCTTTTCCAGTATTTTATTCATTTACAA
>NW_027116732.1:2456-3651 GCF_000696795.3 Halyomorpha halys | reverse complement strand
CATGTTTCTCTTTTCCAGTATTTTATTCATTTACAACTTCTTTTTCACGAATAAGTTACTATACATTATTTTTTTGTTCTTAACCTTATCTATTGAGAATTCTCTATTCCTCCTTAATTCATCTCATGTTTCTCTTCTCCAGTATTTTATTCATTTACAACTTCTTTTTCACGAATAAGGTACTATACATTATTTTTTGTCATTAATCTTATCTATTGTGAATTCTCTATTCCTCTTTAATTCATCTAGTGTTTCTCTTTTCCAGTATTTTATTCATTTGCAACTGCGTTTTCTTAGTACTATTATTGTAATGAGAAGAGAAAAAGAAATACATTCTTATTTTTCACGAATAAGTTACTATACATTATTTTTTTGTTCTTAACCTGATCTATTATGAATTCTCTATTCCCCCTTAATTCATCTCATGTTTCTCTTTTCCAGTATTTTATTCATTTACAACTTCTTTTTCACGAATAAGGTACTATACATTATTTTTTTGTTCTTAACCTTATCTATTGTGAATTCTCTATTCCTCCTTAATTCATCTAGTGTTGCTCTTTTTCAGTGTTTTATTCCTTTACAACTGCGTTTTCTTAGTACTATTACTGTAATGAGAAGAAAAAAAAAATGCATTCTTCTTTTTTACGAATAAATTACATTACATTATTTTTTTGTTTTTGTCTTATTCTTAACCTTATCTATTGTTAATTCTCTATTTCTCCTTTATTTATCTAATTTTTCTCTCTTCCAGTATTCCATTTATAAATATTCAATTTATTAGAAATTTATGAGTTTTATTCATATTTCATAAAATGTTAAAACCTCCACTATGCTCTCATTACAGTAATATTTAGAATAATAAATGAAAATGTAAAAATAAAATAAAATAGAATAGTAATAGTAGCAGTAAAGTTTAAAAAAATAAATAAGTTTTTCAAACATACAAATTTGATTAGATATAGTGAATGAAAAGTGCTATCCTTAATTTAAATTTTATATATTTTATTTAATAATGAAAAACTTCATTTCAGAAACCATTGGACATACAGATGTCTTCCAGCGCTCAAATTAAAGCTAGTTAAATTTACTACAAATTATGTTTATCTTCGTAGGGGTAGCAGTTTTTATGATATTTGACAAAATAAACTCACAGAATGTTTATTTCTAGTTGTTCGTATAACATGTTGGATTTTTG
>NW_027116732.1:0-1646 GCF_000696795.3 Halyomorpha halys | reverse complement strand
ACTTATCTTCGTAGGGGTAGCAGTTTTTATGATATTCACATATGAATATAAATTGAGCAAATGAAAATCTGTCCGAACAACTATAAATCAATATATTTTAGCACATTTCATATAAACTATTACTCCTACGAAGATAAACATAATAAACTACTTTATAACTCATTAAACCAGCTTTAACGTGAGTGCTAATAGACATCTGTACGTCAAATGGTTTTTGAGATATAAATTTTTCAAAATAAATTTACTAACTACTGATCTTTCAATACGTCCCATACAACATTTTTATGAAATGTTGCTTTTTAAAAAGCTATATCTCGAAAACTATTTAACGTAAATAATTCTGTTGTGGCTCATGTTTTAGTAAATTTTCTCTTCTTTAAATGACGTTCTCTTAGGTTTTCTTGTGTTGTTCCTACCTTTTAAGATATAGAGCTCCGAATGAAAAAATATTTTTATTTTATCACTTTGAAACAGCAGTTATATTTTATTCCCCCTACCTGTACTTGGCAGACTCATCAATTTTGACTATTAATTATACATAGTTTTCATTAAAGTAATCAAAATCGGGGTGAGATAACTGCCTTTTTTCTCCTTTTGGGCTTTTGTACTATTACCACTTCTGTGTGGAAGCAGGGCTCCAAGATATTTATTGAATTAGTACAAGACTCCACAATCTCATTTCAATCTCCAAATATCCAACAACACGACTGGATATAGGAGTGAGCGATGCAGGAAGCTTAATGTTTTGAAGTCTTTATCTGGATAATCTGCATTTGAGAAAAGAAAAGAAAAGAAATGAAGAGGGAGAATCAATTCTAAAAAAGGTTCCTGGCTCGCCAGCTTAACGAAAAATGATCATGTCTGTTCGAACATGTGGCGAATATTTTACGTTGAACGGGTTAGCATTGGGTTTTTTTTTTCTTATTCAAACAGGACAGATCGAAAAGAAATAAAAGAGATAGAAATGGAATCCACTTGGAAATTTAAAAATCTTAAAAGTTTTGCATGATTTAGTTTAAAATGGCAAATGAGTCCCTTTCTGTATAAGCGATAAGGAAACTAGTTCTATATCTCAAACTGCAGAGCGGGAATAAAAATAATGCAGATAACAAGATTACTAAAAGAAAATTTAATCAATTTCACTTCAAAATTAGCTTTAATAAAATCTCATATCATTATTCAAATGTGGACTTCCTATCGCAAGTCAGTATGTCCCATTTCGGAAAGTAATTATTATGGAAGCATCGTGTAGATAAGTTGAATTGTTATTCAAAATGTTGATTTGTAAAATCTTCTTAGAATATAATTTAAATTTAAAAATAAATTATTAAGTTGTTTATATAGAATTCTGATTTAAAAAAAAAATCTATTAAAATCTCAACTGGTTTCCATCTTGGAGTTCATATTGTGAATTTATCAGAGTGCCAGCTGACCCGCCTACGCTTCATTAATGTTGCATTTGAGCTTTATATATATTGCTATGTACTAGTGACAGATTTATTTGGGATGCCAGGATAACCGCTGAAGGCAATTATCCAAAAATTAATTAATTATTTGATTATAAATTGAGTCCTAAAAAACTATTATTGTAATTGGATTCCTTTCCAAAGGCTGTTTGTGTGTTTACCAGTTTACCAATTAAATAC
>NW_027116731.1:0-1525 GCF_000696795.3 Halyomorpha halys | reverse complement strand
TATAAATAAATAAGTTATTTATCATTATTAATTAATATAGAACAAGAGACGTAAAAATCACTTATTAACCAGAAGAACCCCAAAATGTACAATATAATTCAGAACCAGAAAAACTTTCGTATGTTCGCGCCAAATTATATAACTATATTACATTTTTGAGACTGTAAAAAATGATTCAGGAATAAATTGTAGAACAATTTGTATTCTATACAGAAACAATTATTATGAGGGAGGATTGTTTAAAATAATCTTCAAAGCAAATATTCAATATTCTCTATGTCACAAAACACTTTGATGAAATTTTTTTCAAACATTTTCTGGAGAGGTCTGTGGCAATTTATCAGACTGAGTCCATAATTACAATCTTTTCAAAATAAAGCCCTAAGAATCACAGCGGATGTTCCTTGTTTTGTAAGAAATAGCCAATTGAATCGGGAATTACAAACGAAGTCAATACAGGTTTACACTAAAAAACGACAGTTCAACTCCCAGTTACCGACAGTTGAAGGAGCAGTAACCGACAACTTGGGAAGCCCAACCCCATCTAGAAGATTAAAGCCCAAGCTGCTGTAAGACATCCTGTTATAAATCTTTTAATTATAAATTCTTTTATTGACATTACTTCTCTTTTATATATTTTTTTCTTCTCTTCGTCCTTTTTTCAAATTTACTTTTTTTTCCCCCCATTAGTAGCCAATTGTTTGTTATGTTAGATCTACGAATGTCGTTATTTTTATTATTAATATTACTTTTTTCTCCTATTAAGAATTATTATTTTTATCTTAATCTTTTTTTTTTACTTATAATATTCTATATAGTGGTGTCTTTTGTATGAGAGTATACCCCTCCCCCTCATAATAAATTGTTAAAAAAAATAATATAACTTCCACTTAAGAATTCATAAATTCTTACGGTATTAATTTTTATGTGTTGCCAAAGAGAAACTAATAAATGTTTGTATTGAAATATTGAAGATATATTTTGAACAGTAATTCATTTTTAATTCATGTACCATAAACTGGATTAGAAACTATTGAATATGAACATTCAGTCATTATTTATATTTATTTTTATACAAATATAGAAATATAAATTAAAAAAATAAATCATAGTGGTCAGTTTTATGTTTCTTCTAGATCCGCTACATATAAGTGCTATTTGAATGTTATGCAATAGAGATAAATAAGATAAGGAGTTTATGCTTGTCAAACAATGAGTAAACAATATGATACAACTTATATAGTATTTGTTTTAAAACAATGAGATCATCAAATAATTATATGTTCGTTTAGAGATTAGAACGCTCGAAATAGGACTAATTTATAAGAAGTTTTTGGAAATTAAAAAAATTAGTTTTTAGTTTTAGCATGAGTTAAATTCGATGCATTCAACGTGTGTTATAACTCTCATTTCAAAACCTACGTACGATATCAACCTCAACCTTGGATTTTATAGTATCGCTGATAAGATATTTATAAAAGTATTAACTGTTTAGTATTAAAACTTTAGTCGTAGAATGAGCATT
>NW_027116730.1:116398-121013 GCF_000696795.3 Halyomorpha halys | reverse complement strand
TAGTCTTACCCTGATGATACGCTAGAGTGACTTCTCGTTGTTGCTCTTCTTCCAAAAGGGTTTTCACCATTAGTTTGCAACGGATGAATGTCCTGTCCATTTCTGTGAGTTCATCACGCCATAGCTGCTTGATCTTCTCCCAAACAGTTTCATTCCCAACATAAAGGTGATACTTTTCTCCAGGTTTGAAGCATTATTCAACGCTTTACGGATTTGGTCTTTTTTCACGCCAGGCTGTGTCCAGATCGTCGTTATTTTACCTCTCCCACATTCACTATATTTAATTTTGGTCAATCCGGTGGTTTTCGTCTTCCAAATAATTTGTCTCATCTTGTCGTTAATTATTTCATCTATTTCCTCTATGTCTCCTGGTCTTTCTTCTGCCGAACTCTCATTATTCGACGATTCTTCCCTATCATCTTCTTCTGTTCCGTCCTTTTCTTCCTCTCCAGGCGTCCATTTCCGCAGAAACTGTCTCATCACACCTGACGGTTCCCCAGCCTCCTCCTCTACTGCACTTACTGTTATTGCTCGTGACAACCAATCAGCTACTACATTTTCTTTTCCTGGTTTATATACGATTTCCATATTGTTCTCTTTTCTTTTTATCGTGTGTTTTATCCGATAACAATAGATTATTCAAGATCTTTCAACTATAATTGTATCATGAAACTTTTTCTTCTATGCCAGAGAAATATTGAATGTTTAGTGTCTACACATGTATTGGAAATTAACATAACTCATTTCACTACAATGCTCCTAAACGTCATTCGGAATAAATATATTTTATAATTAGTTAGAAAACTGAAGATAACTCATGAGGGATTGACTGCATTTATGAACGACAGAGATTTTTTTTCTTGAGGAGTTGAGTCCTCGTTAACATAAAATGATCGTGTTAAACAAGATGATATTCGGAAACAGGTAATTATTAGCGTTCCGTAATCCAGAACGATATTTCACAATTGGATAGAAGTGGATAAACCGAGAGGCAGTCATTTTTCAGTTGAAATCATTTGTCTCTATTTGAAGTATTCGAAAGCAAATTGATACTTGGCTGTGAATTGGGCCAATTAATCACACTGTATGAAATTGGGCTGTAGGCAGGGCACGCTGTTTGCAGGATAACGCTATGCAAATCCCCCAGCCTTTTCTCTCTCCCTTCTGTCACCGTATCAAAGCCTTTTCCCAAAATGTTACGGTATCATCCATTCAGCTTCCTATAAATTATTAATTGGTTGCTTGTCGCTTGATGATTTTTCCATTACATCCCAAGCTGACAGGAATTTTATGGCTCAGTTTAATTTTTTGTTTTTAGTTACTTTGCAAGTTTTCAAATTTTCACCCTTAAAGGAGGCATTATCGATTTTTTTTTTTACTTGAAACTTTAAATTCATGCTTTACTTTTGTGTTAATAAGTTATTGATTTACTTTACTTATTTATCTTAATACATGTGGAACTTAAGTTGTATTTTGAATTCATTCAAATGTTTCACATGCTTTATGAATAAGTTTGATGTAATGTATTGTGTCGATATAAGTAGAGCAAAGTATTAATATCCTGTGATGCCAAACATTTTCGAATTTATTACCGAATAAATATGTGAGGACTTGAATCTTTACCCATCAATGGACTCTATATTCTATTGGTAGTGGCCTCAATTTCATGTAGACTTCATGAGACAGTATTCGCTTTTGGTAATAGTCCAAGAGCCACTGCAAAAAATTGACATTATCTCATGAAAACAATGTAAGTGCTTTCTGAATTTTTTTATTTCATTGCTAATTAATAAATAAGAGTCTTCCAGTCAGATCATACTACCTTAAAAAATAGTGGCTGTTCCAGAGGTACAAAAAAATTCATTTTTGAGTTTTGTCCAGTTACAAAAATGTTTCTCATTTCTTATTCTCTGAAATGGAGCCGTTTTTACTTAGACTATACCATGGATACAGTAAATGTCCTAAAGAAATAAATATTGAAGTATCTGAAGTTTACTTTTTTTAGAAAAACCAAAAATCATTTTTCATTCCATTTAGAGATTCATACCTTTAAAACTACCTGCAACACTAAAAAACGTAAAAATAAATGATTTAGATTAAAGTAAATATGCTAAAATATAAGGTATAATAAAAGAGTTTTCGTTGAATAGTTCCTGAGATACAACATTTTCAAAAGTAACAATTCAAAACGAAAAATTAGTAGTTAGTGAATGTATTTATACTTAAAACGTACAGATGTCTATGAGTACACAATTTAAAGTTAGTTTAATGCACTATAAGGTAGTTTATAAGGTTTAACTTCGTAGGAGTAGTTTACATGATATTTGCCGAAAAAGATTCACGAAGTATCCTGATATTTATCAAATTACGTTCACATTTATTTGTTTTTTATTATCTTTTGTATCCAAAACAGTCTTAAGTTATAAGCGTTTATACATACCAATATATTGATATATTAACAATTTTAATTGGGACTGAAATTAATTTTCTCAACTAATATCATATACAAAGTATTGAACAAATACTTTATTTTACATCTTTGCCAATCAATGAATATTCACATGTGTCCATAACTACTCTTGTTTATTATGAATAGCAATTATGTTCCATAGCTGCTGGTTATCTAATGGATTAGAACCCACTTAGTATGTCGAGTATAATTAATTACTTAATGGAAGCATTTAATCATATTAGGTAATGAGCATAATCCTAGATTGATAGCCTTAGTTGCTTAAACCAAGTACAGAGGGCGCCGATTAGCCATACTAACCCGCACTGCTATAATGCCCTGCAAAACTGTATAGCTCAAGCCAAAGAAGGATGGGCTTAGTGAAGCAATAAATGATGAAAATAAATTAAGGATAAAATTTGCTTCTTTAATTTGCTTTTATGGACGTTTATTATTGATTATGGTTTACAGATTCTCACAAGTTTTTAATATGTACACGTTACATGTTAAAATACAAGTACCTTGCAGATGATTAAAATTATATTTATTTACATATTTATAGATTTAAACAGTAATAAAAATAGAAAAAACTTACTTAAATAAACATTTAACCACCAAAATAAGTATAGGTGCTACTACCACGTTGTTTCTATACTTTTATTTTGAACTAATACTATTACCTTTCGTTATAAAACAGGGCCCAGGTTGTCGGGAATGGGAATAAGCGAGAAGACACGTACTTAATTTGTGTGTACCGTTTAACTGTCGAAAAGATTTGTCAGACAATACAATTAAAAGTATTACGGGGATAGTTTCCTATCCTCATTTATATGCTTTAAATGAACTTTAATCTTTAATAGTTTGAAAGTTCTTGACAGGGCAGGATATTTTATATTAGGGCGTATGTCAGTCTTATATAAGATTCGTTTCTTTTTTATGATAATATTATTATATCCTATATTACTATTACATTTACTATCCTAACTATATTTTCTATTGGTATATATTAGTTACGTAATGTACCAGTCTATTTATATTTAGTTTTTCCTAAATTAGATTTAAAAATTATTATAGTTATTATTAGTATCATATTTCTATATCTTTCTTGTATAATTTTTCATCATATTTTATGACTATTTCCTGTATATGCGATGTATTTGAAATAAAAATATAACCGTTAAACGGCCGGCCATCTCCTCTCCACTCCCCAATGCTTCCGATTTATTGTATGTGTTTTTAACTTACTGTCTTAAACAGGTAGTTGGTCCTGATTTGTTCTATGTTCATTCATCATCATTTAATATAATGATAATTAATTTTATTTTTATTTATTCTTTCACGACCTTTATTTTTCTTTCTTATTTTAATCTCAATTTTTGTCTGCATTTTCCGTCTGTTACGTAATTTTTTATTCTTATCAATGTTGCGTATTTTGTATTCTTATCATTGTTTATTCAAGTTTTTTTTTATTGTTTATATTTATACTATTTTTTGTCTTCCTTCTTTCTCTTTATTTATAATTTTCTTTTCATCAAACCAACACTCTTCATTGATGGGATCCGTCAGCCATTATATATCCAGTGAACAGCTGATCAGGTACTCAGTCTGCTGACATTGACAGCTGATAGCCTGTAATTCCCCCTACCAGTTTACGAACAATCCTCGTAAACTAAAAATAAATATAAGAACTTATTAATTAAGACCTATTCAGACTAAAGAAAATTTTACAATAAAGACATGTAAAATAAAAAGTAATCCTATAAGTAATTCACAGAATTTTTTCCGTAATAATAATAATCATTGAATGCAAATAAAAAAAAAAGTTCCTTGCCATATAATATAACCTCAGATGGTCACTGAGTGTATTATACAGCCGCTCCTGCCTGGTCTTATGTCTCCTCTTTCAACAGTGCTTTAATCCCCACCCAAATGTTGCCATTATCGAATTCCCTTCCTCCATCTAATGCAATGCGATCTGGAACACCATAAAATTGAAACCATGTACTAAGCGCTTCCAGTACAGCCTCTGATGTTTTTCCTGAACTTGATATGCCATTGCGGCCTTGCTGAAAAGATCTATGACAGTTATCCACCTGTATCCTCTCCAAGTGAAAGAGTCTACCTGTAGATCACTTATCGTGCATCAGCGGTGGCAGTTTCCTCTTG
>NW_027116730.1:115151-116348 GCF_000696795.3 Halyomorpha halys | reverse complement strand
TCCTGATTTGTTCTATGTTCATTCATCATCATTTAATATAATGATAATTAATTTTATTTTTATTTATTCTTTCACGACCTTTATTTAATCTCAATTTTTGTCTGCATTTTCCGTCTGTTACGTAATTTTTTATTCTTATCAATGTTGCGTATTTTGTATTATTATCATTGTTTATTCAAGTTTTTTTTTTGTTTATATTTATACTATTTTTTGTCTTCCTTCTTTCTCTTTATTTATAATTTTCTTTTCACCTTTTTTTTTTTTTTTTTACATAATATTTTTCCTAACTTACTTTACCTTTGTCTTAGTTGTTTTTGTATCTTTTTAGCCTACAAACTGGAGGATACGTCCGACAATACATAGTTGAAAACTATTTTGTTCCTTTTTTGATCGCAACCCTGGCCATTATCTATCTTATATTATGTTTATAGCTTTATTTCTTTTGTTTTTCAATGATTCACCCAGTTATCTATTATTAACATACTGCGCCCAAGGAAATTTAGTACCATTTTTTTTTTGTTTTGAGTTATGTACAGTGTTTTTTTATTCGATATGGTAAGAGCTTACAGATAAACAGATCTTTGATCACATTCTCATAATTTGAGTTTCAGCGCATAAGAGCGCATTAAGGATTACAGACCGATTCATTGATTTGATTTCACCAGTCTGATTAGGCCAGAATGAAGCTTTTAATGGTCAAAATTCTATTTAGGTAATTTCGTTGTCCAAACCTTATTAGAAAGATTATTCCTACGAAACATTAAAAATTTCAGGTCAATTTTATAATGATAATCAGGGATAGCATTACATTTCGATTCAGCTTGATGGAAAACATTACATCATAAAATTCTTCTTAAAGCTCTGTTCATAAGATATAACAATCTGAAGATCCAAATAATATGGAAAATTACTTATTTGAACTATTGATCAAAAACAATTTGTATATGCCATTACTACAGAGGAAGTGGCATTTTAAAGTAAAAATATACTTTATGACATTGAATTATTAGTATTATTCTATTAGTATTTTAATAATGTATCTCATCATCTTATCGATATATAATTTCTCAAATAAATATTTATGTACCTAAAACTGTACAGAAAACCTTGTTTTTTTCAAAGAAATGTTTAAGAGTCAAAAGGATAAAAGAATGCATTAAACGGAGCCATTTTCTAGACCTGTTAACTCTTAACTTG
>NW_027116730.1:111589-112153 GCF_000696795.3 Halyomorpha halys | reverse complement strand
ATTTTCGTTATGCAAAATTCTTTTAATTTTGTTTATGTATAAACAAAATATTTTAAACAATTTTAATTTAAAAGAATGAAAGAAAAAAAAATAAATTAAGGAAAATTATAGTTTCTTCGAACTTTCGGAGAAAGGCACTCAAAAATTGTGTACGGTTAGAAAGGTTCAGTGGACCTTTCGCTTCAGTGCGCATTCCACCTGCTCATGGGTAGAGTAACGAGGCCAAAGAGAAAATTGAAGAACAAGAAAATCGTAAATTGTTTTATCAGCAGTAGTTCAAAATTACGCATACTTGTGCAACATCGAAATGTGGGAAACATTTTTATTGCTTAAAAGCATAAAAAGTATGAAATAATTTTTAAATTAACCTTTTTAAATTGATTTGATCTTAGAGATTGCATTAGTTTTAAATAATTTTTTTTGTGATTAGGTGGCAGTAAAAAGTTTTTACATGTATATACAGACGCACAGGATAAAAGAATGCATTAAACGGAGCCATTTTCTAGACCTGTTAACTCTTAACTTGGAATAGCATATTTTGGTCATATTGATACGTCTTCCAAA
>NW_027116730.1:109789-111539 GCF_000696795.3 Halyomorpha halys | reverse complement strand
AGGATAAAAGAATGCATTAAACGGAGCCATTTTCTAGACCTGTTAACTCTTAACTTGGAATAGCATATTTTGGTCATATTGATACGTCTTCCAAACCCTCAAATGTCTTATAAGCAAAATGAATAGGTTCAGAAACCAATCTGCAGGAAAATTTGAAAAATACCTTATGTGTTAGTAAAACTTTTTTTTTACTAGTATCTTATAAAGTTTGACAAAACACAATTTCAAAAAATAGACACCTTATCACTTATTTTTAGAATTTACTTTACCACTGAACAAAATTACACGTGCTTCCCATAAATTCTCGGCTTATTAGTTTAATTTGAAAGTAAATCCCGACTATATGACCAATGACACTTAAAATTTAAATCAAAAGTGTTTGAAATCCTTTTAAGGTATACTTTTTCAAAATATCTTTACAATGGATTGGTTCCCATAGATCCCCTTAATCCGTCCCGCTGTCCCAAGCTTATTCAAAAACGAAATTACGTACGAAACTGAAAATACATATTTTAGAACGTTATGTACCTGGGGTATGACTTTTTCGCTAAAATCGACATACTGGAAGTGCCACTTTATAGAATCGATTTTTCATACGTCTTTCGATTTTCTCCAAAACGGTACTTGCGATCTTAATTAAATTGAGTGAATCAATGAGCATTTGAGTTTTATTTAATGTCAAAGAGGTTTTGTCCTCATTGAAACAGAATCATAAATTTTCGTTATGCAAAATTCTTTTAATTTTGTTTAATAGAGCTATTGGCAAATTTGTTTTAATTTTTCTATTTGAATTTATATATTTCTGTATTGTAACCAGTTTTGTTTGAAATATCTCTTGTAATATTTTTAATTTAAATTTAAAACCAAAGAAGATGACCTCGAGACCTTATATTGTAAAAATGTTTTTAGAATGCTACCAATGGGTAGTTTCTCTACATGCCTATATCATGGCATTATGACTTACTTCAAATTTACTTGTTGTATTTTATGTACAGTTGCAATTGTCAATAAATAAATTTTAAAAAAATTAAACCCTAGAAGCTAATACAATGTAAGAAAAAATGCTTAGTTAGATAACCAAAATTAATAATGACTTTAAAATGGCAGAAATAAATAACAGCTTTATTGGCTGTTTTAGAGAAGAATTAAAAAGATAATGTAAGGAAAAAACCGTAAGTATAATCCAAAAGTTGAATGTTATGTTAACTCATAAAATGATTTCCCAATTTTTACGGGTAGATATAATATTTCAGTTTATGTCAAGTTATTTATTTTATTTTATTTAATATGAAAAATATTTGTTGAAGTTCGTGCAGGTTTTTTTTTTACTTAAAAAAAATTTTAATTCTCTTATCGATTTGTAGTGGATATGATTGATGAATAAGGCAGAATCAAAGACCTGGCAACTATGGTTGTATTAACCCTTCATTGAGACTCAGCTTATTTGGACAAAGAACTTGATTGTAGACGGTGGAAGATTGTCGGAACCGTCTATTTGGAGTCAGGAGAATTAAATACAAGCAACTTCGCTTTTAATCAAAGAATGTTTGTATGATAATCAGGGATAGCATTACATTTCGATTCAGCTTGATGGAAAACATTACATCATAAAATTCTTCTTAAAGCTCTGTTCATAAGATATAACAATCTGAAGACCAAATAATATGGAAAATTACTTATTTGAACTATTGATCAAAAATAATTTGTATATGCCATTACTACACAGGAAGTGGCATTTTAAAGTAAAAAT
>NW_027116730.1:101213-102985 GCF_000696795.3 Halyomorpha halys | reverse complement strand
TCCATAATTTTATTTCGTAAATGCACTTGATTGTGATATGACCATGGTTCATGTTTCATTCGACCTTTTCTCAGTGGATTACTTCATCAAACCTTCATAATCATTTCTTAAAATTAATTATATTTTATTACAGTTTTATTGAGGATTGTATAAGATCTTGAAACTCTTTAATATGTTTTGTTTTTTAATAATATATTAAATAATTTATTCAAACCGTTTTGTAATAGTTAAAATTTTAAGTTGTAAATGTAAATAAAAGGATTAAAATATGGTATAAGCAGTTTTAAATTGTATTTCTTTCAGTAAGTCGATGTGTTTAATCCAAGAGTTCTCTGATCCAATTTCTTTTCCGATTTTACTGTATAATTACAATATATTGCAACATCTATTTTCGAATTGTGAGCTAAGACATTAGCTATTTTTGTATTAAATTACTTTTGTTAATGTCTTAGGTTAAATCAAATTTACCAAACTATGTATAAACATTTTTGTTTTTATTGTTAGTGTTGTTGATGAGGTTAATAGAAAAAGAAAAACAATTTTTGAGGCATACTTTTGTATTGAAAATGTGCGGTTTATATAAGACATGGGATATTAACCTTTAAAAAAAAGAGGTTTTAATGAATTATGACTATTCAATGATTCAGGTTGTATACTTGAAAATGGCCTAAGTGCCGAAACGTTGGAAAGTTTGAAAATAAAAATGTTTGGACTAAAACTGAATCCTTGATGTTTGTGTTAGTATCGATGTAAACCAATCTTAAACAATCAATATATTGAATATGGAATGTAATAGCCTGACTAAGGTGATTCCCTCTGGTCTTCAATGGTGCCAATAAATCTTAGTTTAAATCTCTTGAATTAGTTGAAATACAAATTTAACAACTTTATTGCATTTTCAAAAACGTTCTATTTACGAGCTGAAAAAAAGCATATTTTTTTTTTTATTATACTGCGATGCTCAGTGCGTTGTGACCGAAGTAACCTTTCCAATATTCTGTATTTGTGATTTCATGACAACTGGGAAATATATATTTAGAACGAATACATTGTAATTTAAATGTTACGCCTACACTACGGTGGTTAGCAACGCTCACGTCTATACAGTAGGTTAATTCAAACAGTTTGTATATACTTCTTATTTTATTGTTTAATAAAAAGTCCAAATTATTATTATTTAGTCACTTAGTTAAGCATAAGTATTTAATTATTCATTTCTTTTTTAGTCGGCATTGCCTCAAATGTGACTGAGGATAACTTTGTTCTTGAAATTGGGAATACTATGCTCCAATAAACCTGTCCTCATTTGTCGTCCTGTCTCCTTTTTTCCCCTTAATTTTTTTATTTTTTTTATTTTCAACATCCTTTTAATACGACACAGTAATTGGATATTGTCTCGTTTTTTATTAATTTATTTTACTAGTTTTAACAATCGAGTTTTCAAAAGGACTTTCTGTTAAAAAAATATTACACAACGTTATCCCAACAAATTTTTAATTAAAGTCTTACAAAAAAGGTTTTGAATAAATTAAACAAACATTTTCAAAGAACAATTATGTGTTAAGAATATAAATTACAAGTAATAATGAAAAAAAGTTTGCTTATTTATCCCACCCCGTATCCTGCTAAAAAGTGACAATAGGACTTATATACCATATTCTTTCTTATATACCTTATTCCTTGTCTCTTTTTCACGGTGGTATGAAGTTTTTTTTTTTAATGATTCCTTCAGGTTTTCACAAAATATCGTCCAAATCTAAGTAATGGTATAT
>NW_027116730.1:96039-100514 GCF_000696795.3 Halyomorpha halys | reverse complement strand
TACTCAGTCTGCTGACATTGACAGCTGATAGCCTGTAATTCCCCCTACCAGTTTACGAACAATCCTCGTAAACTAAAAATAAATATAAGAACTTATTAATTAAGACCTATTCAGACTAAAGAAAATTTTACAATAAAGACATGTAAAATAAAAAGTAATCCTATAAGTAACTCACAGAATTTTTTTCTCCATAATAATAATAATAATCATTGAATGCAAATAAAAAAAAAAGTTCCTCGCCATCTAATATAACCTCAGATGGTCTCTGAGTGTATTATACAGCCGCTCCTGCCTGCTGTTATGTCTCCTCTTTCCACAGTGCTTTAATCCCCACCCAAATGTTACCATTATCGAATTCCCTTCCTCCTTATGATGCAATGCGATCTGGAACACCATAAAATTGAAACCATGTACTAAGCGCTTCCAGTACAGCCTCTGATGTTTTTCCTGAACTTGATATGCCATTGTGGCCTTGCTGAAAAGATCTATGACAGTTATCTATCTGTATCCTCTCCAAGTGAAAGAGTCTACCTGTAGATCACTTATCGTGCATCAGCGGTGGCAGTTTCCTCTTGCCTTGCTTGATGGGTTTCTGTCGTATTTGGTGCTTAGACAGATCTTGCGGGTCTCTATTATTTCCTTTATCGTCCTTTTTATCCTCCACCGAAAATAATGCCTACGTAATACCCTAAGAGTTTCACCTAGTCCACGATGATTTGTTTTTCCTTGATGGTACGTGAGCGTCACCTCCTTCTGACGCTAGACGTCACGCACCGTATCCACCATAAGTTTAGTTTGGACAAATGATCTGTCTACCCCGATTTGCTCCGATCGCAATAATCTTTTAACTTTTCCCCAAATTACAACATTCCTGATGTAAAGATGGTGATTCTTCCCGGGCTTTGATGCATCTTGAAGAATTGCACTGATTTGTTCTTCTGTTGCCTCCGGTTGTGACCAGATGGTTATAATTTCACTCCTTTCGTACCTGGCATGTTCAACCTTTATTGGGCTAGATGCCCTTGTTTTCCATATCATTTGTCTCTGCTTGTCATTGATAATGTCGTCTATTTCGGCCATGTTTGTTTGTCTTTCATCCATCGCGCTCTCCCCCGCCGACTATTCTTTTTGTGCGGTAGCTTCCGCTATATCTTGTTCATCCTTTCCTCCGGGTGTCCATTCTCGGAGAGACTGCTGCATACTCCCGGATGGTTTCCCCCGCGACAACCAGTCGGCGACTACCTACATTTTCCTTCCCTGGTTTGTATGCAATGTCCAAATTATATAGGCATAGCAGCTCTTTTCACCTCGTAGCCCGTGCTGAGGACTTTTATAATTTTCCGACCCATTCCAAGGGTCTGTGGTCGGTTTGACTCCCCCTTTTGAGATGTCCTACAAAATTGATTTGTTTTTGTATAATTTTACTCCAAATTTCCTAATCCTTTTAAATACATTGTCCAAATGATTTACCTGTTCAGTCTCCGATTTACTAAAAGCTAATAGATCATCCATATAAATCTGACACATGGACTCATCTATCACCCGTAGGAATTCATCCATAAGGCGCAGAAATTTATTAGGAGCATTTATTAATCCGAATGGAATGCATTAGAATAAATAATTAATGTCCCCCTCGAGCGTGAACGTGAAGCTCTCTTATGCTGATCATTCGGGTGTATTTTTAACTAGTGGTAACCTGATTTTAAATCCAGTGTTCTGAATATTTTTGCGCCACCTCACCTGTCCGGGATGTCCACTAATCAAGGTATTGGATATTTTTCATCCACTGTGTTCCAATTTAGTTTCCTATAATAAATGACAACTCTATACTTCTACTTGATTTAAAACTATCCAATTCTTCCCTGATGTGTTGACGTTCCACACATACACGGGTACCTAAACATACCTTCCCTATATTACCCTCTCTTGTTTTAACGAGATCTCATTCGTAAAAAAATACCCCTATATTCCCGCATGATATCATGTCTCTAATCTTCCACTTGGTTTATGGTTCCTACTCGCACTTTCTCGTCTCTAAAAATTTCGTGGTAGATATATGTCTTTCCCCCTATTCTGATGCTCCATTTACCCACTTTATTCCTGACCCTCGTGCCTACCTTTCCTAACAGATCTCACCCAATGATTGGCTGGTAATCCCGGAGCAAATTCCCTATTAAGTGCACCCTTATTCTATACCTCTAGCTCAACTCCATTTTTGCTACATGGGCCACCCAAGGTGATCAGTTGGCAATTATGTTCTTGGATACGGATTACCCGTCCTCTACAACTCAGTATCTCCAGCACTTCTCGACTCACAATAGTGTTAAAGCTGCTAGTGTCCACCAAACACCTCACTTCTCTTTTTTGGATTATAGGCAGTCCGCTATGTTTTCTTACTTCTTCCTCCGTTTCCGAGGATTGTGACACTTAAGTTGATTCTCTCGCTGAACCAAGTGCTCTTTGTGAGTCAACCCTTCTCTTCAGCCTTTGGTCGTTCACCTCTTTTGGCTGTTTTGACTCTCACCTATGTAAGGGTCCTGCCTGGCGATGTGCCGTTCGATTCTGTACTCAACACACCTGGTGCGTGGGCACTGAGTCACTAAATGTCCCGTCCATCCACATCCATGGCACTTGCGGTCCTCCTGTGCTGGCTTGACCAGTTGTCCCCATTTTTTCCCTCTTTCTCTTCTACTGTCCTTGTATTCCCGTTTCTTCCAAGTTATCCTTGAGGTTCTGAGCTAGCTATAGGTCACCTTAGTCTATTCAATTTCCTCTATGTTCATCCTTGATTCATCATCTCTCGCGCTCCAGAGATCCAGTGCGCTCAAGAGATGAATCGATCATCTCTTGAGCGCACTGGACGAAAGATTGACCTTCTGGACATTTAATATTTTTCTTATTTTTTCGGTTATTTCTTTAAACAGGGCGAGGAGAGCCCCGGCATACTTCCCACTAGATTGACGAGGTTTTCTAACCTCCTTTACTATTTGGAGGATGTCTTCTTCCGTCGTCCATCTTCCGCCTCCGAAAGCTTTCTTTAACTACGGGTCATTTGGTTTCTTCCTTCCTTTATTTGGTTAAGGATATTCCTTTTTATCCTACATACCAAGCATGCCTTCAATGAGTCCGCATCTCCATTGTTGAGTAAATCTTCCTCTACCTTTGTTTCTATTCGAGCTATAATTCGGTCTCTTTCCTTACTAAAATGGTAAAATTCGCCCATCTCTCCGGTGAACATTCCTAAATATATCCAGTGTACAGCTGTACAGATCAGTCACATTAACAGGTACTTAGTCACCCAACATTCACAGATGACAGCCTGTAATTTAAAAATATACATTGCTATTTACTGCTTCGAGATTTATCGTGATGCCAGGATAGTCGCTGAAGGCAATTATCCAGGAATAAGTTAATTAATTAATTAAATATTGAGTCCTAAAAAAAATATTAGGCTTTTATTAGACTCCAAAGGCTTTTTGTGTGTTTACCAGTTAAGTACCTTTATAATTAAAAAATGTGGTTACCATTAATTATATAGTATAATAATGGGTGGTATATTGGGTTATATAATAGTATATAAACTACATAAAGAGATTAACTATTTATTTACAATTTATTACTATGATTAAAATAGTTGTAATGATTCAAATAAACGGTTGCCATAAAATATCGATTATTATATTATTACTTATTGTTTAATTTATACTTGGGATGTAGTTCCGTAGGTGTCGCCTTGTTCATAAGGGATGTTCAGGTCTCGTGGTCCTTCTTACGACTTCGTCTGGTCGAAGTGCATCTTGCTCTCTTAAGCCTGGTCCTCCCCGTCTAAGCCTTCCTATTGACTGTTCCTTTTTCTGATCTTCCCCTAATCCTTTTCTTCCACTTCCCTTTTAGGGAGTTACCTTATTTTTAAATCTCCTTTCTCATTGGCCACAGGGCCGAGAGTGGATGAATAAGTTTGACATGTCAAAGAAGGGCCTGCATCTGCTTAATTTGATTCCGGCCCCTCGTCAAATCTGTCATTTTTGTTAGAACACTGAAAGGTTAGCAAATCTAATTTTCTCAGGGGACTCTGGTAATGTGACAAACTTAACACAAATGTTTTCATATCCGGGGACGCAGTAAGAGGTTCGTCGGAAGGCTCCTACCCTAATCACGTATCGGGGACAGTTGGCAAAAAACCTTAATAAACCACATATTGTTGTAATAATGGCTAATGCCTCGATTTTCACAATTAAGAACGAAGAAAAACTTTGAGAAATGTGCCATGAGCAGTATGCATAGATGCCTTTATCTAGCCTTGCCAAATGAGTGCAGAGATTTTACGACGTGCTTATAATAGAGTCACTGCGGGGAAACGTTTATAATAACGGGAATTTTATAATCAAGCACTGTCTATTTTTCACGTCAAATAGGTCGCACCGCTTTTTTTACAATGACATGTTTTTTTTTGTAAACAAACGTCTTATATAATT
>NW_027116730.1:78551-95507 GCF_000696795.3 Halyomorpha halys | reverse complement strand
TACAAATTCTTATTTAATATTTAGATCCTAGTGTTCAGAATTCTTTATTTCTTATTATTTTTTGGTCTTAATACGACACTCTTTGTAACAGTCTGTGCGCAGTTGATCATAAGCTATTAATTTGTCATAGTTATCACTATCATGACATTATTTATTTACTTTATTACTTTTTCTGATCTCTTACCCCTGTCAAATTATTCTAAAATCAGTTTATCTTATTGGCAAATCGTTTATATTAAGTTCGTTTATGTTTGATACTAACATTAGGAAATATTTATTTTTATTGTGTAAAATCATCGTTTAATATAAAATAAGGTTCTTATTTCTTTTGATAAATTAATGATGTAGTTTATTGGAACGTTGTAATATTAATTAGCTTAGGTTTCTGACATTTTATGTTGTTAAGTAGAAGATTAAATTGACCCATAATTAATAAATTAATAGAATAAATCTAAATTTTGAAAAGTGGCACTAAAAGCACCAACTGCTTTCTATTAGATTATTCTATAAGAGGATCCTCTGTACTCCAAAACGTAAAGGCAGTCGCTGAATATTTAAGATCGGGGAAAGGTCAGGGGTTAACTGTAGAGAGCGACGTTGAACTATGTTAAAAAAATTTATACTTAAATTTTTCGTATTTCATACTGTGAATTGGAGCAAAAATAAGTTTAGCCACTTCAGGTAAATTAAATAAATAGGTTTTAATTAATCTTATGGTTTCTATTTATTATATGCATGACTTAGTATCTATGAAAAATGTTATAAAAACAACTTTATAACATTTTATAAAAATCTGGTGTAAGTAACCTTTTCATACAACTAACAATTAACTTTAATTTCTTGGGAACTACTATTACTATATTTTCTGTTATATGTATTTATTATTATATGTTTCAATGGTTGTCATGGAAATAGCAAATGAATAAATGGAATCATATGTTTTCTGCTTCATTTAATTACCATATTCTCTTATAGCTCATATTTATGCCTGATTTGTGTAGTTTCGTAAAACGTCACTGGCCATGAAAGTCATTTATTTCCTAGTTAAGTTTGCTTACATTTGGTTTATTTATTTTTGCAATTTTTTTCTGTTACATTTTAGATAATCATTTCAAATAAAAAATGAAATGGTTTGTTTTTTAAGGTAGATTTTTTTTTTTTAAAAATCAGTATTCTCTCAAACTATTTAAAATATGATACCTTAAATTAGTAAAAAATACTTGGTTATTCATTGATATAACCAGTGAAAGAAAACGTCTCTAAAAGTATAAATGTAACCATGCTGACAAGTTATGTATAGGTGTTGCTATAAGCAATAATAGCTGTTAAAGATTTCGCGTTTATTGGTTAAGTTATTTGGAATCCAAGACATATTCTAATAACATTTAGTATATTCTAATAACACTAGTATGACTGTACTTGCAAAACTAACATAACTCATTGAAAAACTCCTACCCAAAAGCTAGATGTGCAGATGTGATATGCGCATATTATTTCCTTCAAGTAATATTTATTTTATCCGTCCGTGTTTAGCGAAATAGTTACTTGATTGAATTAAGTCATATACTAATATTTTTTATATTTTGTCTATTCTGGTAATTATAATATCATGGGTAAATATTATAGATTGTATAACTTTATAATAATAAATCCTTTTTATTTTTGTTAGCATTGTTAAGATGATCAAGAGAAATATTTTTACTGTAACATACGTCTGGCAGACGAATAATGAAAAAAATCATGATGTTTAAAATAAATTCGTTCATGTCATATAAGAAAGGATCGCAATATGGAAATTAAGGTAAGAGGATATATTTTTACGAGCATTAGGGATTACTCATGAAATATATTCTAATTCTTTAATGAGGTTGGAGTTGACTTTGAATTGGGAAGTACTAGAATACTCTGAAATATTAAGAATTTATGGCTACTATATTACTTGGCACGCTTAGAACAATATATCACAACTTTTATGAAATATGAATGATCCCAATTTTTTGTGGATTCTCATTTTGTTTATGCGTTTTCACAATATTTTGTTTTCAAATATTTAGTTCTTTGGTGAAACAGAAGTAGTAATTTCAATGATACGGTATGGTGTACATAATTCTTTGTGTAAGCTTAAATACATCATTTTAAGCTTACTCTAAAGAATTATGTACGCCATGCCGCATCATTGAAATTACTAATTCTGCTTCACCAAAGAGAATCCATTAGTGTGTTTTTATTTCAATTCAAAGTTGCTCGATCCCGATTCATTTACTTTACCTTTAAGGTTTTTCAGGAAGCGGCGATCCCTGAGTAAGGGATCCTATTTGTTGGGTAGCGTTTGATATCGGCTTTCACAGATAATCACTTATTATGTCCTGTCCCCTGTCGGATACCAACAGCCTCCTTGAAGAGGGCACCCTTATGTTGGGAAAAAACCTGGCGGATGAACATAATCGTGGCGAAAACACTTATTTTCCAGATACTATACCCAAAACCCTTTATGTTGTAATAGAACCAATTAGTGCTTTTCACTCTAGATTCTGAGAGATTGTAATTGACTGTCATCTCATTATGACACCTATAGTAATTATCTTAGAATAACTAACGAAGGCATAATTAAAGCATTTTCCTTTAATCACGCCTTCGTTATTTTCCAGGCTCTGACATAATCATCAAAGAACCTATGAAATGTTTACATCTTTGAAGTCCTGAAAGAGGATATTGAGACCAAAACTCAGCTTTAGCCATAGAAGGGTATCGTTGAGTAAAATTTACTCCTTCTTGAGTTTAAATTACTCTTCCTTTACTACCAAAACGCGCTATGGGCGAGCGGTCTGTTATGTGTCTCCAACGTAAGTCTACCAACAGAGCGGCAATTTTTTAATTTTTATTTAATTTAATTTGTTAAATTCGGATTTTCTTCTAATATTTTTTGTAATATGATCTCTTTTATTGAGATTGTGACATGCCATTCATCGACTAACAAACTCGCTATAACTGTCTGTTTCAAAGGTAAGATAAGTAAGGCTACCATGGTTTGAAAATCTTCGGCATTTTCGAAGTCAAAGATATTAAGTTCCATTAAAACTTAGTAATTTTTCCTTATTACTATACATTTGACGAGTGTAAAATTTTCTATTATTGAGTAAAATGCCTCATTTATACCAATTGTATCTCAAGTACTAATAATACATCACTCTTAAGACTAAGAAATAAAAATAATTTTGTGGTATCTTATTAGTTTATTTCAAGCCATACTATACTGTTCATACTTTACTTATTGTAAACTCACAGCATACTTATCAATCTTTAGTGGGACGAAACAAATATTTCTTTCTTAATTGATTTTACTATTAGTTATGAAATTCCTTCCTGTATTCAATCCTTACAATCCAAAATCATCCGTAAAATCCTTGATCCTCCTTTTTTTGTCGCGGAGAAATTTACCCATAAAGCTCTCAACATCCCATACGTTACTGGTTTGGCCCGAACTAGATGTACGTTCTTTCATTCCAAAATCCTTTCCTATCCAAACCCATTAGTTTTTAATCTCTCATCATTAACTAGTCCTGTTAATCCTCCGAGGTGTCTGAAATGATGATAGTCACAGGATCTTTTTTAAATCAATGATTGAAGTACTGCCATTGGGTGGTTCCTTCCCAAGATTAACAATTTGGTCTGAAACATACATCAAATTTATTTATTGTTCTTTTTTGCCACATGGCATTATAAGGGTTAGGGTTGTGTTCGCTGAAGGCGAGGGTTACAATATTGGCCCAAGAGCTGCTGGCTTATATGGTTAACACCCATGTTACAGTCGAGTGATATTTCATAAACATCGATACCTTATAATTTCCTCTAAAGGCTACAGATGAAATTTGAAAGATAACCATTTATTATATCATTTAGGAGTACTTGTATGACCCATATCTTGGGAAAATCAAAGTTGTTTAACAATGCGGCATGGTTTCCTCTAATGAGCAGCTTTTGTTTAAGTGATTTTTCTAGTAAGGTCTATGAGCTCTGGTTCTTGCACTAAATCTTCTAGGTTAATGGTATAGAACTAAATCTACTGGTGATAAATTAATGATCCAATTTAACCGAATCCTATGCAACGTAGGCATTCTTTCTTAAATGATGATAACCCTATTTTACAGGAAAAGAGGTCTTATTCAAAATTAGGAGTTTCTAGAAAAACAACTTTTAAGTTGTTATAATCTCATTTTAAAGAGCGAAGAAGTTTTTAAAGCTTGATTTCTAATGTATGCTGTCTAATGATGTAGATTTGCGAAATTAAATCTTATCAGGTACTCTGTGTTGTAAAGTTACCCTTTTGTAATTGTTTATTTTATAGTTTTATTTTCTTGAGTAAAAACATTTCTGTACAAAGTACCCTCTTTCGATGAGGCTTAAATTTGATGGTGTATTAGTAAAAAGTACTTGCTTAAGAAATTGTTTGTATAAAACACGAAAATGCTATATTTTTCGATCTTCTTGACTATGACCGCTGGTATTGAACAATCAAAACAATAACAACGTTCTTAATACCTGGTATGTTTGATCATCTCAGTAGATGTTAAAAACATAAGCATCGCAAACAGTTAGCCTTTCTTTTAAAGTAATTAAAATGAATGTCAAATATATTGAGTTTCATTAATTCTTTATAATACCGGTATTTTTAAAAGTTTTTTGTAATTTCAAAATAATCGAATCGTCCTTTTTCTGACTTTTTACATCGCTTTCAGAGTAAATAGGACGTAGCTCGGTGTTGGTGACTAGATTCAGTTCCGCTATTTCAGATATAAACCACGTGGCAAACCTGTCAATTTCTCCAGGACTGGAATCAATTCAAGCTGGACACTTAACTGGGTCAATTAGGCCTAGCTAATCCCTTCTAGTGGTTCCCGCTCAACCCAGCCCTCCTTCATGTTCACTAAAATTGGTGTTGGGATTTCATCTTAAGTAATTCTCTATTCATTTTTCCTTTTCAAATTTATCTTATATTTAACTCACTTACTTATTAACCATAAGTAATTCCAAACTAAAGGCTGATAAAATGAAAATCCAGTTTTATTATGTCTTTTTGCTTGCAGGTGTATTGATTCATTTAGTGTCATTTTAATTATTATTTTAATTATTATTTTATTTTTCTATTGCCATTTATTGCAATAACTGCAAAACTAGTTTTCATAAAAGTAACATTAATTATCAGGAAAATATTTCCGTATTGTATTAAGCTTTAGTTTTATTTTTTTCAAGTTAATTTCGTTTTTTTGGAACTATCACAATGTCTATCTCTTTATCAATTTCATTGTTTAATAGTGATTTTGCATTATCTCATGGATATTATTTACCTATGTGTATTATGTCTTATTGATATTGTTACCATAGATTTGTTAAACTTGTTGGTTTACTTATAATCTTAATATTTTCTTGAGACTGGTAATTTTTTAAATAAATAATTCAAGCTCTATCCATTATAGTCTCAAAACTTTTTATTTCTCTTATACGTCCAACGTTTCGGCCAATCCGGCCATCTTCAGGGACTATCTACAACAGTTTCTATTACATGTATGATCCTACAAACAATTTAAAATACTTAACATCATTATTTATAATTTATCTTACCTCAATACCACTTTGAAACCATATAATTTAACAACTCTAAACTTCATGCAGGGTATTCTGCGCAGGTCAAAAATATCAATGTCTATGAAACATTAAAAACATTAGGTAAAAATATTTTTTTGTTAATAAGTATATCCCACATATGTTTAATTACCTAATTAGTCAATTATCAATTAAAAACAAAGTCAATTTATTTATCTGCAGACACTGATAAAAATTGTTGGTTTACATTTTTAAGTAGTACCAATCAAATATCTACCTTAACTATATCAATTAAAACACAATAAAGAATAATTTCAGTGGTAGGTAATAATAAAGAAAAAAAAAGTAAGAGGATAATAGGAAGAAAAGAAAAAGACAAAATTTGGAAGGTCCGCCTTGACAACGGGAATTTAAATCTATTTTGCGCAATTATCCTTCTAACCTACGTAAGGGGAAAAAAAGAGGTGATAAAATAATTTTACTTAGCTCTTTCAGGTTGAAGAAATATTAAATTCATGAATATGTTTTACTGATCTAATTATAAGCAAATATAGAACGCCACTTGGAATGAATATGTTCATTTAGTTTGTTTTGTTTTTTGTGGTGATAAACAGTTTCGTTTTTATTGGTTTTTGTTTTACTGCTTTCCAAAACGTTAGTAATAAATTTTTTTTGTTAATTTGGGGTTTGTTAAAATTATTCTCGGCATCCTGAAGCTCAAATTATTTCAGATTTACCGTGAAGAAGAATATTTTAGTTTATTTATTATGTTTTTATAACTTTATTTACTTCTTCTTGGACTGTTGGAATTTATTCTAAAGGCTATCGATGTTTTTTTTTTTTTTTTACTGAGATTAAAGATTGGCCTGTTTCTAAATAAAAATCAGCTCCTGCATGCCTACCTCAAATCGGGACGAAAGTTACGAAAATCGGTCAAATGGAAATGCCATAAACTTTCAAAAATATCTTTCATAACTATCATTAATTAAATCAAATTATAAATTATTTAATGTAAAAATAACACATAATTGACAAAGTAACAAAATTGGAATAATAATATAATCTACCGTGTAAATAATAAATTGCTTATTTATATTTTCTAAGCTAAAAAACAATTTGTATGCATAATAGAACAGTTGTTGGACGTTTTTACCTGGATTGTTTTTAGTGAGCTTTGATATTTTGTACTTCTATGTTTTTAAAGCTGATGAAAAACAAATTTGAAATTTATCACGTTCATTTTTTCTCGCAAAATTAAAAAAAAAATCCTGCACATATTAACTATTTTTTTTCCAAAACAGCGACCTTTACTAAATTAAACAATAGTGGATTATCTACATTTGTGTACTATGTAATTTCTTGGGTATTGTTTAAGATCCAATGTTTTCTTAATCCAATCGGGGCCATTAAAATGGGGAACAGAATGTTATCTATGTGGAGTGTTTTGCCAAAAATTCTGAGATTCTGTATTAATTTATTTGTACTGGGCAAATTTTGAATTCCAGCTTATTGACCTCATGTTTTCATCTGTTGAGAACCAATTTCTGGTCCCCATTTGTCTGGAGTGTATTCTGTCTCATAATTTCGACTCAAAAATACCTGTTTTGACTAATAAATAAAAAAAAAAAAAAGTAGAATCATGATCGTGTGTGATTTATTCTTGTTTAATTCATTGCAATATTAGTTGATGCAATATTAAGATTTTTTTTATACCTCTGAAAATATTCTAGGTATCTTAGTTGAAATTCTAGATAAGCATACTAACACTATGAATGAATAAATGAAAAACCGTTCTTTATTCTGAGACACCTGGTCCTCTAAGATTGAAAATTTAGACAATTTTTTGTCTATATTAAAAAAAATACAACTGTAATAATAATTATATAAATAAACAAAATATGAACTACGTATACAAATTTGTGCATACATGCATGCTTGTGTTAATATTTATTATTTACACATTTATAGCAGATTGATAATTTAGTAGATTAAGATATTATTGGTTCTAAAATGATGAAGCAGGAAGTTATAGCCATCAGCTCATAAATCCTTTACCCATATCCACATATGGGTAATGAATTTTTTTTAAGAAATCAGTTCTGTGGGAAGGGATTTGCAAATTATTAGGTTGGAATCTTGCTTTTAATAGGTGGGCGGATAAACGCTTTTTTCTGATAGATCTTAAACAGAAATTGGACATGAATTAATTAAATGCATTTTTTAAAAAAGAATATAATTCTACTTTTTTTCTACCGTAGGTATTTGAAGGTCACAGTGAAATACTTATCTATGTCTTAGGTGCCCGTTATGTGGAAACTTAATGTTTATTTAAATCCAAATTTGTAATTAAAATTGTATGTGATCACAAAATTCCTATCCTCATTTAGTAGGTACCCTTAATTGGGTAAAAATCTGGGAATCAAGCATGGTTCTGAACAAATCACCTCTTTTTACAATTGTTCGTCCAGTAAGAGTCCATTCTTGGAAAGTGCTGCTCCTCTAACCCTTCATGGGTTGCACTGATGTATGATCTGTACCGTACAGATGTAATCTATTTTTTTTTAACTTTTAATGTTATTAAAATGTATAATTTATAAACTACTAAATTTTATAAATTTCATAAAAAGTGTTAAGAGTGATGCCACATACCAATGTTCTTTTGTTATTTACATTTTCATTTCCAAGAATTTTAAATATCTTTTTTTTTTAATCACCAGCCGCCTCCGAACTAGCCGTAGTTTTAATTGCGAATGAGACTCGACAACTTGGGCTTGTAGCTTTATTAAATATTTCTAAATCTATAGATTTTAAATAAATAAAAAAAAGATGAATAAATTCTAAATAAATAAATTTTCTGTAAAAGGCAAAGAAGACTTTTATAATTGATAATTCTATCGGAAATCTTAAAGCACAATATCGGGTGTTCTGAAGGAAAGATGTATTGTAGCGCCGGGGCGTGTTAAAGCATTTTTACTCTCTGCCGAGTAGTAATGAAAACGAACTCTTTCCCCATTTTCCTCTTATTCTTATTATTTTATCTTTTGCATTATTAATACCCTTTACAGTCTACTGCCAATAGCAGCGAACAAGCGTGATAAATAATTTATGTCACTGAAAGTTTATAGGCCATTAATACATAATGTCTCACCTGAGTATTTTTCTTGACCTCTGACAACCAGTAATTTTCTTCAATACATTATTTGGTTCTTTCTTCATTATTAGGCAGATAAACTAGTCCCTTTTTGTTGCGTACTTATTATATACAATTAGGGTTAAGTTGGCCGAATTGGAAGATGACCTTAATTAATATTGACAAAGTAACAGTTTCGTCCTTTTCAAAGTTTTCAGGGTTAAGGCTAACCGTAGAAATGCTTAATTAAAAAACATGTCAAGTATGTATCCTTTGTATTCTCCAAGTTTTCATTTCCATTTATGTATATTTAATTATTTGTCTTCTGTATTGTCTATATTGAACACATTTATAGTTTATTTTAACCCCATAGTAATTGAATATTCTATCTCCAGGTAATGAAATGCATGGAGGTAGCTTAACTACTTGAAACATGAGTTATTGGCTTCAAAAACCAGAGGTTCCTTTGTTAGAGATTACTTGCCTTTCTTGGCGGATCTGCCACTGACGACACCAAGTAATTTCATCAGACAAAGGGTGTACGTTAACTCGAGGCGGAGGAAGTTATTTGCTAGTTTCACAGTGTTCCCTTTGTTGATCCTGATGTGTTATTATAATATGATGGATTGAAATCTTGGTTTAGGTTGATGATATGTTAAGGTCTTCTTTGATCTATATTTAAATTAAATGTTAAACAATACTAAGGACTTTTAATTTAAATAATTAAATGAGATAAAACATGATGCTGCCCAAGGCTTCCTTGAGGAGACCTGATTATACGAACTGCCCTAACCTACAACCCTTCACTGAATCTCACGACAATTCAAATCCTCAAGGGCGGACCTAATTCAATCCTCTTAACTACGTTTTGGTTGATAGCTCGGATCCTTTCCAGGCGGTTTGTGCTGTTTGCTTCTTTTAGTGTTTCCTTCATTACTCATTCCAACAACATTACTTACCTGAATAATATAACCGCGATGCTATAACCTCAATTGTATTTAATTGAATTATTTAAAAAAAGCAACTAATAAACTCATTACATTATAGTTTGTCTTAGCATTTTTTTTTTATCTTAGCTGAAGGATTATGAGAGATTGTCATTGATTTTAATCTCATTACCACATTTTTATAGTTGATTAGAGGAAAACAGATATGCTTTAATTATACCTTCAGTAGTTACCAGATTCCGACAAAAACGTCTATGGACTTAAACTCTTTATTCATATATGAGGTCTTGGAAGAAGCAATTAAATTGGTTTTACACTATTTGAAACGACACTGCTTATGTTACACAGAGTCTTCGATAACGTTCTCTCATTTCTCCACTATCAAATTTTTAGGATTCGCCATTCAGTTGGACGGAGTTCAATAGTCCTCAAGGTGATTTCTCAGTTCGTCCTTTGTTAGGATAAAGGATGAGAAAATGCGACTGGTTGACAATTATCCGAGATTTGATGGATGGCGAACTGTTTTGTTTTTTAATTATCTTCAGTATACCTGCAAGACTTTCATGCTGTGCTGGCGAACGTTTAAAGGTGGACTATATAAAATAAATAAAGATCAGTATAGGAGAACAACATTTATTAATTTTCTATTAATTAAACAGCCATTTAGAGTGTTTAAGGAGGTTTTAATGTCTTTAATTTAACGTTGTAATTTTTATTATTGTTATAATGATTTGATGATATAGGGATTTTTGAATGGATTATTCATTATACTAATTTTTTCATATTATTTAATTTATTAAATCTGAACGAAGAAGAAAATAGATATAATAGGATAAAAAGATGGAGAGAGGCAGTGAGGGTGGAAGCGAGAGAATTAAAAAAAAAAATTAAAAAAAGATTGATACAACTACATATTTTGCGAATAAATGCAATTGGGAAAAGTTCGTTATTTTCAGTCAGTACAATGTGTCCATTTAACCATTCAATTAAATGGTTATGTATATAACTTATGTGAAGTCGGGTGAAGATAATAAAAAAAAGGAAAAGGGGCACTGAAAAGAGTTACTAGCTTGCTGGAATAACACTGCTTTATTGCTTCTTTTAATTCCTCTTATATACACTTTGTATGTTTGTTTACGAGGGGAGTTAGGATTACGGCTGATATTGTGCCTGGCCATCCCGTAACTTATATATATTTGATCGTAAAACATAAACGGCAGTTTTTTCGCTTTGGACAGCCCTGATGAAGCCCTGCAAAGTGGGGCGAAACGTTGGACATTTAATAGTTATAAACCATTTGTTCTTTTTTTGACCGCAATCCTGACCATTTTCTGATATTCAATTAAATGCATTAAGTTTTAACTAGGATCACCATAGGTATATATTTTTTTAATATTCTTGTCCGTTTTTGCCTATTAGGATTTACTGTAGGTGTTATGGAGATAATGGCACATTAGAAGTTTCTAATTAAATGTTTGTATTTTAATTAAAACTGAGCGTGCTACTGACAGTATGAAACCCTTTTCCCCCTTTTGTATGACCTCAATCCTCAGCTTAGCTCAGTTTCCATCAGCTTATGAATATAATTTTACTGACTAAGTAAATATTTTCCTACACTCCTTTAATGCTTTTAAATTATGCTTAAAAAAAAAAGAGTAGAGGGTCTTTGTTAGGAAACGAGACAGTGGCGGACGGTAGACGGCTTGTAAGCGGGCAGTAATATGACAGGTGGCTAGGGGGGAATTTACCCGTCAGGCCAGGGTTTTTGCCGGCCCGGATAGGAATCTCATAACCGGTTGCATTATTATAGGACGTCTTGGGTTTAAAATATCCGTCACCTGTTGACAACTTAAGTACATGTCTGTAACAGTCTGCTTGGTACATATTATATATTTTAAATTATTTTTACCTAGAATTAGCATTAGAAAACTTTTAAATGCTTTAATTAGGGACCTTATATTGTTTCATACATGTGTAAAATTTATATACTACTGTGCATAATTTATGTACGTTAATTTATTTAGGTCCGAAAATACATACGCGTATTTTGGTATTGGTTATATGCTATACATGCCGATGTGTCTGTTTATAACTATGTGTATCGGCGATAATAAGACAAATTCTAATACGCATTAAACTCTTTTATTTTTGCAATTTTTTTTAGCTTTAGAGTTCAATGTAAGTTTCGCTTCGCAGCATAAAATTACAACCCACCGAAACTATAAAAGTCTCAATATTTTTATTTGGGTAATTGGCTTAACATAGCTGCAGTTTTATAAATATAAACCTGCTAGTCCCAGAATGTTATGTTGGGACCCCCCACCTCGGTTCGTCAATATTCATTTCACTGCGTTCCCAAGATATGAATCTTAACAAACACTCTCTGGGTCCTCAATGGAGGACTTGATAAAAGCAAATAATAATAATTATATTAACCATAAATATTATATTGTTTTAGAATACGCCCATTTACAGTTCATTTGTTCTGCTACATATTGGATATCTGCTATGTATTCTGTTTTTTTTTTACATTTTTGATAAAAAATAAAGCAAACATATCTAAAACAGTTCTAAAACGAAGTAAAATACATACAGATCGTTTATTTATGATTTTTAAAGCAATATATATTTAGTTCTCTGATGTTTATATCTATGTATTGTTATTTATTTGCAATTTCCTATTTCATTTACTACGTAATAATTTGTTAAATTTTAACAACGAAGGTGACTGTTATAAATATTTTTAATTTAATGTGAATATTGACTAATTATGATAATTCGTGGACTGATATAAATGTCGTGGACTGATATAAAATACTTGGGCAGAATAGCCTGTATGAAGTTGTTTTTTAAATGATTTAGTTCTAAAATTGTATTAATATTGTCCTAGGGGATGGCCGAAATGTCGGAATAATAAATGGAATAAAAATGTTTTGAGACTAAAATGGATAAGATTTTATTTATTTAAGTAAGTATTTAATATTTATATTTGTATCTGTGTTAAATCTACATTTGCATATGTTTACTGTCAATTTCTTATAAATGAATTATATTGGGATCATGCCTGTTTTTCTATGAAGGGTATTAAAAGACCAAAAAAATATAAGTCTCCCAAAATAGACGGCATTATAGTGTGACTGTTCAATTCTGTGACAGAGATAAAAAAAAAAACTGAATTACATAAAACAAATAGTTCGTCTTTAAGTAATCATCAATTTAAGTAATCAAAAAGTTCATCTTAATAATAGCCAAAGTAATTTTATTTGAAATAGTTTTTTTTTTTTAAATTATTAATAAGCAGTAAAATACATCGAATGCATTTAATAATTAACTTAATATGAGAATATATTTTTGTTGGGAGGGTTGCTATGATAATATGCGCTTTTCTTTTTATTATCGTTATGACAACTACGGAAACACAAGTAACTAAATAATAATTTTATACCCGATATATAAATGAAATAGAGTTAGTATATTTTCTTCGAGTATACGAAAGGAAAGAAGCTGCTGATGTCAAACGAGCAAGGATTAATTACAAATCATAATATGTTAGTAAAATGTCTGCTATAGGCACCGCACCAGATTGTTATTATTATATTATATATAATATAACTCAGTTATTAATTTTTTTGTTTCACTAATGTAACTCTCCGATAACGTTTAATTATTCTTACCTCTTGGTTGGTATTTTATAAACTCATTTTGTATTTTATATTTAATCATTATTCTTTTGACTGTAATTATTGTTTCTTATTTACGTTTTTTATAGTTATATTTTTGTATGTTTATTGTTATTTATTATAGTTATATAGTTATCATGTTCCATCCTTCTTTTTGAATATTATATGTCTGATGACATTGTTGATAGTTTATGGTAAAAAAAAAAAACAAAGATTTTTTTCCTTCTCTTAAGATTAAAAATTTAACATATTTATTATTTCAAATATTTCACGCTTGATTTACGATGCTTACAGCTTTGAGAGATAGCTCAAAGCTGTAAGCATCGTAAATTTTGTAATGCAGTCAAATTTGTAGGTATTTAAGTTGAGGATCGGATAGGAGCAGTCGCTTTTAGTAACTTCAAGTTTCCTCCTGAATGACTTAAGTTGCTGTATGACTGATTAGTAAGCCAAAACTTTTAAACAAGTTCTTGTCGAATTTCGTTCGTTTTGGTATACTCACTGACTTGATGAAAATATGTTGTAAAATTATTTTACTAACCCTTAAATGTGGAGGTGAGAATTATAAACAGTCTGAGAAATGACGTTCCGTTAACCCCAATTATTTAAACATATAAATATTTGTTTTTTTGTTAGTTTTTAAAGGGTGTTTGAACAGCCTGGTCATCAACGCCCGTCGGTTATTGGTTTTGGTAAGGCCTAGTTGTTCCACAGAGTCACTCCTGGTATGGTGTACGAATCCGCACCAATGGGACTCATTTCCCTGAGATTTGAAATATTAACTAGCTAGGCTATCTATTTATTTATCTATATATAATAGGTATATAAATAGATTTTTTTTAAAGTTCAATATTATAGAATATTGATATTTTAGGAATTTGTGAAAATTGAATATCTATAAAAGCAAAAAAAAGGTAAAAAGAGTGTGGTGATAAAATTCCAAATTTTAATGTTTGGGTGCACAAAAAGAATTACTTTACTGTTTTCAGTCAACACATTCCAATACTAAATTTTAATAAAAAATTCCTAAGTCTTAAGTGAGCAAAGAATCACAGTAGGTGCCCCTTGGTTTATATGAAATAGACAATTGCATCGTGAAATACTATTTTAATCAATGTAATCGACGTATTCATTCAAATAGTTTTACAAAAATTTATTCCCACTTACAACCGCTTTAAGGTACACAAAATTCCTAGTCTAATTTCATCTCGAACACTTAAGTCTAGACTATAGCCTTGAATTCCGTACTTATTATTATTATTTGTTTTATTTTTTATCAATTTGTTTTCAGTCTATATATCAGATAATTATTGTCCTTAATTATAGAAATATTAATAATTATTAAGAAATTTATATTTTCTTACAGATTATTTTGATTATTATTAGATTTTTACTAATTTATTTTCATTAATATAAATTATTCAATAATTATCAATAAATATGTAAATCATCAGGGATGTATTTTTTCAACCTTTACATTATTAATTGTTGAAACCAAATCTAATTGTTATTATAACAATGTTAGGGTAAGGCTCACCAGACCGTTCTCTTAGAAAGAAAAATTCTTAGTTTATTTTTATTCATTTTTCATTTCTAATACAAATATTGATATAGGAGATTGTTGATTATTATCTGGTCTTTTGATCAGTCCGTTTGGCTGCTTTGAATTCTTTGTCATCGTATAAAGGACGGAATATTCGTTGGTTTTATGAGCCCTATGCGGGGCTACCAATGAGTAAAGAAAGAAAATTTTGAAATGAACGAAATTAAGTTAAAAGAAAAAAATACTTCAATATGCCAAGGTCAAAAAACTAATAAAAAAATAAAATAATTTTTTTGTAAATTTTATTTTGTTCTCTATTGAATTATTGCGAATTTTTTTAATGAATGTAATTGCTAAAAATTTGAAATATTTTATTCTTTTTAGGTAAATGAATAATTTATGATTCTGTTATTTTCGATAAAAAAATACCATTTGAAATAAAATTACAATTTAAAAAAAATATTATTTATTTATTTTTTAAAAGCTATATTTCACTAAGATTTTTTCCATTAAAATAAAGTTTTTGAAGGAAAAAAAAAGGCAAAGCACCTATAATTTTAAGATAATCCTTCTTGATTACCCTCATAAATAACGTATTAATCCACTAAAAAACATGAGGAAATGACTGCTCTAAGTCGTGTTATTTCGAAGTGAGAGGGCTTCGTAATAGTTGGTAGGCCCGATAAATTCTCTTCCGGTAGCTTAGTCATAAGGTCACGTCGAGGATTAATGGTGAAGGAGGTCTAGGATTTTGTGCTAAATTGCTGTTTACAGTTTAGGGATAACAAGATTTCTGTTTATACCTAGAGAATTATAATTTAGAGTAATACTTACCTTAATACCTTAGCTCACTTCGGCAATCATAATTACAACTGACAGCTTCAGGGGAACGATGCCAACTTAAGTCTCGACACATTATTATAAATATTATATTGCCGATTAATCCTTGTTTTAATCAGTGAAACGGGACAACCTTAAAGCATGTTTATATTTTCAAAACTCTGTACTTCTTACGTTTTAAGCAACATGATATTAGAATTTTATTTTTTAATTTCCTTAAGAATCGCTACTAGTTTCTTAACACAACTCAGGTCAAATTATCAGAATGTTAACAAGAAATTAAATGTAATTTGTTTGTCGAATCAATCATTAATTATTCATTAAAAAGAAACATTTTGGTATAGAAAGCATTAGAAATTAGTTATAATATGACATTACATAGATAAAGAGGGAGGTACCGTTGACTCCACTTTGCCAGTTGAAGGTTTATCAGTATTTCCTTTTCGTCTAAAATTGTTTTATTTTTCGTACCTTTGTTGTTTCATTTTAGCTTTGATTCATTAATTCCAAAATGTATTGCATTGTATTTAAAAATTGAAGTGTTGTTAATCTCTTAGCTGGCTAAATAGTCTTCCAACCAAAAGATTAAATCTGATAAAAGATGTAATAATAATAAGAGTGATAATATGATAAGACTTAAATTTTTTTAAAAAATGTTTGATCTCATAAATATTATGTACAATAATTATTAAATAGCCTCAGGTTACGCCCTTATACATATAATAAATTTTTGTTTGCTAATTATTACTTATAAACTATGGTTTAGTATTGATAAAAAAAAAATCTGAAAGAAAAACAATTTTGAACTAAAATCAATTATAATGAAGTGTAGATAGTTGACCGTAGATTAATGCTTGGAGAAGTTTGTCGGGGGGTGCGGTCAGCAAAGAACAACATAAATAAACAAAACTATATTTATTTATTTTACGCCGACGTTTCGACCTGAGTTTCTGGTCTTCATCAGGGCTATAGAACAAAAGAGATAACAACAACATTTAGAGTAACATACAATTGAAAAGGTAGTACTATTCAATTATCAGTTATCAATTTTTTATCATTTATGATTTAATTCAATATTTTGTATAATTCTAAATTTGTGTAGTGGAGAGAGAGGACACATCAGATTCAGGAATGACAGTATAAATCACCCTGGGTGTCCCCTGTGATGTAGAACATTTTGGATCACACTGTATTAAATATTAACCATTCTTTAGT